>NW_019943436.1:149348-157283 GCF_002910315.2 Salvelinus sp. IW2-2015 | reverse complement strand
CACGGACAGGGTTTGTGCGCGGACAGGGTTTGGTCACGGACAGGGTTTGTGCGCGGACAGGGTTTGGTCACGGACAGGGTTTGTGCACGGACAGGGTTTGGTCAAGGGTTTGGTCACGGACAGGGTTTGGTCACGGACAGGGTTTGTGCACGGACAGGGTTTGGTCACGGACAGGGTTTGTGCACGGACAGGTTTTGGAATGGTCATGGGTGAGTCCCCTCCCCTTTACAATGGAAAGTGTTTTGATGACTGGGTGAAGAACTATATGAATGAAATTGACTGTTATCACTTTTATTGTTTACAAACCATTAATATTAATATCACCAGCACCCTTCATGGTGCTAATCTTGGATAGTCTGTGAATGTACTGTATGTATCCAGCCATTCTCAGTGCCCCTCTCTCAGCCTCAGTCAGTCCATGGTTTGGTTCACAGCCTGTGTTAGCTGGGCAAAGTGTGCCGTTAGCTGGGCAAAGTGTGCCGTTAGCTGGGCAAAGTGTGCCGTTAGCTGGGCAAAGTGTGCCGTTAGCTGGGCAAAGTGTGTCGTTAGCTGGGCAAAGTGTGCCGTGGGCTGTGGCCTCTGGCTTTGCGCTGGCCATCTGCCTAATTGTAAAGTGAGAGGTAGCATGGTAAATCTAATCAGATTGCGGCCAGTGCATCGGCCCATCGGCCCATCGGCCCAGCCTAATTGGAGCAGCTGAGATAGGGGGAGAGAGGGGTAGAGACACACACAGAGACACAGAGAGAGATCTGCTGCTTGCATTCAGTCAGTGTGCTCTGCTGTACAGTAGAGTCACACACACACAGGTACAGATACAGACGTGAATCCTAAATGGCTGTAGTTAAAGTGTAATGAGCGATGGATAAGTGGTGGATGGGTCTCTCTGGGTGACCAGAGCTCTGGAGCAGGCACCAGTGATGTTAGCCGTGAACAGAGGCCTGTACCCACACACTGGTGCCCTGCCGTCTTGCTATCCGACGATCACGTCAGTGACTCAACCCACTCAAGTTGAGTATAGCGAAAAAGCCTGGCACGATGTGACACACCCCTCCTAGGGACGACATGGAAGAGCACTAGTAAGCCAGTCAGCCCCCGTAATATGGTCAGAAGCAGAGAATCCCAGTGGAGAGGGGGGAGCTGGCCAGGCAGAGACAGCATGGGCGGTTCGTCACTTCAATATCTTGCCGTTCACCTTCTCACCCCTGGGCCAGACTAGACTCAATCATAGAACTTCCTGAAGAGATGAGTCTTCAGTAAAGACTCAAAGGTCGAGATCGAGTCTGCATCTCTCGCATGGATGGGCAGACCATTCCATAAAACTGGAGCCCTCTAGGAGAAAGCCCTGCCTCCAGCTGTTTGCTTAGAAATTCTAGGGACAATTAGGAGAACTGCGTCTTGTGAACGTAGCGTACGTCTATTATGGCAGGACCAAGAGAGGTAGGAGCAAGTCCATGTTCTATGAGCCCGTCCTCCCCAATTAAGGTGTCACCAGCCCCCTGCGGTGTTAGTGTGTGTGTGTGTGTGTGTGTGTGTGTGTGTGTGTGTGTGTGTGTGTGTGTGTGAAAGAGAGATTGGATTGTGAGAATAAAGCTGGGCTATATACGCACTGTTATATTTACGGCATAGTCAGTGCTTAAGCACGCCGCATATGTTAAGTGTGTATCTGCGTACTAAGGCTGGTTGCGTAATATAGCTGGGTTATAGTCATTACATGCATACGTGCCAGCCCTGTTAGTATAGCTCACAACACTTGATTCTGGTCTCTGCGCAGGTGGTACTAGAACCCTATCAATTGCGTTTCGTATCTTTGTGCTGCTGGACCAGGGTTTGTGCACGGATATGGGTGGGTTTGTCGCCATGTATGAGACAGTGGTTTATGTCGTCGCCCAACTTGATGTGGGCTACCTAGGTTGTGGTTAGCTCACGGATCAGGGTTTGTGCACGGACGAGGGTTTTGTGCACGGACAGGGTTTGTGCAAAGAGCCTGTAAATTCTGCTCACCATGTGGATCTGGTACGTGCGCAGGGTTGGTGTGACTGGTCAGGACAGGGTTTGTGCACGGACACGCTCTATAGGTTTGGTTACGAGCTTCCCACGTGATCAGGAGGTTTGTAGGTGCGCGACCAGTACTGGTTGGTAGCTGATGCACGGACAGGGTTTGTGCACGGCACCAGCCTGGTGTATTAGTGCAACGGACAGGGTATTGGTGTCACCACATTGATACAGGGTCTGGTTACTGGTCACGGAGCAGAGGCCGCCTTTCCTGTGTTCAATGGTAGTCATGACAGACTCTAGGGATTTTTGTGCAACGGACCGGGTGGTGTCAGCGCCGCTGTCATAATAGCTCCACGATTGGGAATGGGTTTGGCGCGCTCACTGGGAGACAGGGTAGCTCTTTGGGGCGTGGCATCAGGGTTCCTGGTGCTAGTTACTGGATAACATGAGGCGTCTTAACGTTTGTGCAACGAGCTGCAGGTAGCTGGGTTTGTGTGAGTTGCACCGGACAGGGTTTGGTCACGGACAGGGGTTTGTCCCGGACCCATGGGTATTGTGCAACTCATGAGGCTGCACAGCCATGTTGATTCTCGGGTGGCTCAACGTGACAGGGTTTGGTGCGCGACTAGGTGCTCTGTATTTAAGGTTCACAGGCTTCCAAATGTGATGGTGTTGTGCACGGAGGCTACGCTTGCCGTGTATTTTATTGTGCAGCGTACACGAGGTTTGATTGGTTCTCAGCGTACTGGATCAAGGGTTGGTCCCCTGTATATAGGCTGCGAGATGGTTTGGTGGTCAACGGACTGGTACCATAGGGTTTGCTCGCCCTGGATTGTAGCTCCTCAATTGATCTGGGTCACTAGGGGTTTTGGTTCTCCGCTGGGACTACTGTTTAGTGTTTGGCTCCACGGTACCTATGTTGCCGTTTGGTTGGTGGACTACGGCAGTGACCTAGGGTTTTGTGCGGCCCTGATGGTGAGTTTAATCGCGTGCGGCTCAGTCTTGTGATCATATAGTGTGTATATTTTCTGTGTTACTTACCTGTGACAGGTGTTTGATTTTTACGGATTGTGCTAAGGTGTTTATTTGTAATCATAGCCTCGCTGGTCGAGTCTGGGTTTGTGTTAATTGGTTTTACGTGTATTTTTAAGGTCACGGCATTTACCCGCGGTCAATATTGTTGTTGCTCTTGTGTTGGCACAGGGTGGTTCATAAGTTGCACGATGAGCAGACTAGAGAATGAAGATTTTTTGTGCTCAACAAAAGTGACAAGATGGTTTGGTCCAGGACAGCGATTCCAAGAGCTTAGTGTGGGCAGCCGCACCAGAGACGATATTTGTGGGTCTAGACAAGGAACAAGTTGGGGTTATCTTGGTGAGCGGTTTACTGGTAGTTGAGACCAGAGGCCTTTGTGGTCAGGACTGGAAAGTGTAGGATGCAATGGGTCCTTTGCTTGCACGGGATAGGCGCGTTTTTGTGGTCAGGCAGGGTTTTTTGGGTGCTCCATCGGACGAGGGAATGAGCATATATTTAGTGGTTTAGTGTTCATCGGACAGGGTTTTGTGCACGACAGGGTTTGGTCAGGTCAGGACAGGGTTTGGTCAGAGTGGGCACGGGACAGGTTTGGTCGAATGGGTTTGCACGGAAAGGTTTGATGGTCCCTCGTGAAATCGCCTGCCTTTTAGCAATGGAGAAGTGTGTTGATGACTGGGTGAAGAACACTATATGAATGAATATATGACTGTTATCAGCTTTTATTGTTTAACTAAACCATTAATAATTAATGATCACCAGCACCTCTTGCATGGTGCTTATATACTTAGGATAGTCTGTGAATGTTACTGGGGGGCATTGTATGCTTCCCCACTCAGCCATTTTTATGCTTGGGGTTGCCTCCGCCTACTCTGAGCCTCAGTCAGTCCAGGTGGTGTGTGGTACTCACAGACTGGCTGTTTCGCTATATAGTCTTTGGGTTCTAACAGAGGTAGATTGGACCATGGAGGTTAGGTGTTTGTTGCAGTGGTATAAGTGGCTGTCGCCGTTAAGGCTTGGGCAAAAGTGTGGCCGTTAGCTGGGCAAGTGTGCCCGTAGACTGGGTCAATACACGACTTGTGGAGGTGTCTTTTTAGGTGTTGGTGCTCACATAGTGTTGCCGTGTTGGCGTGTGGCCCGGCGGGGGGTCATGTTGATCCATATTGGCGCTTCTGTCAGTGGGCTCTCTATGCGTGGCGGGACTGGTCCTCATTGTAAAGTAGAGAGGTTAGCATGGTAAATGGACACATTTCTAATGCTGTATTCTGCGGGAAACTTGTAGTGCAATGCATTTTCAGGTGTTCTCTGGCGGCCGTCATTCGGACCCATCGCCCAGCCTAATTGTTGGCGCAGGGTGGCTTGAACGAATGCAATATGTGGTGAGAGAAGGGGGGTGTGGTGTAAGAGACTCGTCGACCATAAGGTTGATTCAGAACACAGTAACTCACTGAGAGAGAGACTTTTCTGCGACTTGCTTGCTATTCGACAGGCTTCGAGCTGTGTCTCGCTGCTGTGGACACCACGGGTATGCAGTTTCCAGGTCATCCCTAAATTGGGTGTAAATCAGGTACAGGATAATTCTCATCGACCGCTAAGAAGTGTCTCTATACATGGTCTGTTGACAGTTAAATGTCTCTAGATAATACTTGTAGCTGAATATGGGAGTTCTACAAATTTAGCCTGGTGATGGTCGTATAGGCTGTCTGGGTGACCAGAAGCTCTGGGTGCGTAGACCTGCACAGTATCTGTATTGGTTATTTTTTATAGCCGTCCGGAGCACGAGACGGCGGGCTCGTAGGTGCCGCTCAAGCACGGCGCTTGTAGCTTTGGACGCTGCCGTCTTGGCCCTTTAGAGATATCCTTAATTTATCGATAGAACATTCTCTCAGTATCAACGTCAGTGAACTCAACGGGAACTCTCACATCGATATGAGATATAAATTATTGCGAAAAGAGCCCTCGGCACCAACATACTCGCATATTGTGGTCGACACCCCCTCTCCTAGGGAATTTTATAAGTATTTACTCGCGCACCAGAGGTCATGGTAGTGTCGGTAAGCCATGTCAAGCCCTGCACACCGTTTTTAATAAACTGGACCTCTAGTTAAATGGAACAAGCAGAGATATATCTCAATCTCAGATGGATGGTAGGAGAGGAGAGACATAAGGCATAGCGCTAGTAGGAGCTCAAACAAATAGACATCGTTGGTCGAGACAAATTGTACTTAGTTTTTGACGAACTAGATTGAACATACAAAATATTCACATATGCGTCTTATTGTCCAAGTCTCTATACATCTCTCAGATCACTCCTGGGCCAGACTAGACTTCGATCATATATCATAGAGAGAACTTACATAGACAGCACGATTGGGTTTCTCTAGAATTCTAATGAAATCTCATTTATGTTCGATATTTCTTTGAGTCTCAGAACAGAATAGATTGGGTTCTTGCGCCATGGTAATTGTACGCGCACTCACGATCAGGGATGATATTCTTACCACTATAAGAAGAGCCTAGGGGTATTTGACCGTCTCAAAGGAGTGATGTGAATAAGCCCCATTGCTGCGTGTGTGCTAGGACATATTAGGGAGGAACTGTTGTCGTTTGGGGAGGCAGCTAAGCGGGACTCGTGCATGATTCTATGGGTTCGCCTGGTGCCGCACCAGCAGAGGTTAGTAAGAATAGCAAGTCTCACTCTGTTCTATCCTTCTGGGCAGGGTAAAGGCAGGACTCGCAGGCCTCGTCTCTACCCCCAATAATAGAGTGTGAATGTAACCGATACGCGCACGGTGCTACCGCTGGTGTTAGTAGTGGGTAGTATGTGTGTGTGTAGGATGTGTGTGTGTGCTCGGGTCCTTAGATAGGTAGTGTTGCATGTGCTCGCTGTGTGGTGTGTGTGTGTTGTAGTGCCTGGATATAGTCGTGTGTGTGTCTAGGTGTGTGTTAGTGTCGATAGGGTGTGGGCACGGGAGGCACCTCATGTCATACAATCAAAAGACAGTAGATGCTAGAAAGTGTCGGTACTAACGATTTAAGGCAGCTAATCTCTTGTGTGTGCAGAGATGAGATGCAAGACTAAAGAGGTTCATCCCAACGTCCTGTGTTGCATTTCTCCAATTTCGAGTTCTCGGTCTTGTATTTTCTGCGGGCTTGCTTGTTGATTATATTGAAATGGACTAGGTCAGTCTCTGTTTGGGTGTTTGGGCTAGTTGCCAGCGTATTGCCGCCTGTCGCCAGTAAGGGAGTTTCTCTTGAGGGGGAACACCTGAGACGCAGCAGACCGGTGTACGTATTTTATGTCTTCTACTAGCTGCGTGTTGAGAGTGGCGCCATGGATGGACCAGTGCTGTGCCAGGCAGGCCCGTGGAAAACCGTAGAGACGGTATAGCTTATTCAACAGGGCAGCGCATGAGGTCTATATGATCACATTCCAAGCGGATCAGCTATTCGGACAACCAACTGAAAATTAGAGAGGGCTTTTTGCCTCTAATTTCGCGTCAGTCCTGTGTGGTCTTGTGCTTTCTTTTCTCTGCTCTTGGTTGCGTTTTTGTCTTCTACGTCTTTCTTTCTTGAAACTGCCCCGTTCAGCAGTGGCTTGTGAATCAACCTCCTTACTCTTTTTCTTATAGCCGTCTCTATGGTTCTTTTCTTGCTATCTTTTCTTGGGTCTTTATCTTGTGCTTCTTATCTTCTTTTTTTTCTTCATTTTCTCTTCTATTCTTTCTTTCCTTTCTAGTCTCTAGATCTGGTCTCTCTACTTCTCTCTCATGGCAGGGAATGAAAGATGTGCACGTTCGGCTCTTTGTGATTATCTTCTTCCTTGCTCCAAAAGTAATGTTACAGCAGTAGAGGCTCATTCGTTCCTCATACCTTCTCTCTCTCTCGATGCTGCTCTCTCCCTCAGCATTGATCCGGAGAGATCGAGCAGTCTTTAAATAGCAGCACTCTAGGCCGTGTGCCTAGAGAGTCAAATCATCGACCTCTCCTTCTCCCGATTCCTCTACATCCTGTAGCGGCAAAGGTAAGGCCTTCTCTCCCCGTGCCCAGTGTGTATCCTCTTTGACGCAGGTAAGTTATTTTTAGCTGTGAGATAGGTTCTTCTTTGTCTGCGTCTCCTCGTCATGGTGCGAGCAGTGGAATTCTATTCCCGGTAGGGTGGGTCGTAGATTGATCGGTCTCTCCTGCCTCCCTTTTCTCGCAGAGGTCCTTTGGAATTGAGGGAACCTCTCCTCCGCCGCCGTGGGGATATGGAGAGGGTCCTTGGTCGGTCGGTGTGGATAGTGGTACTCGTCCGTCCGGTCTCTTCTTGTCTTGCTCCCTTTGTGGTTTTTCTCCTGTGTTTTGATTATTCCCGCGTTGTAGTTGTCTCTTATTGTTTTTTGTTATCTGAGGATCGAAACTTTCCATACCGCCACGTTCGATCAGTGGTAGAAGGTTTGTTTCTTCTGTGTGTAGCTTTCTGATGTGGTTTCTTCTTTAAATTTCCACGATTCATTCATTTCTGTTAACCTCCGTTTTCCCCGGCACAACTTGAGGTGCATGAGTTAACGGGTTTTGCCGTCGCCCAGTCATGGATTCTCAGGTGTCTTGTTAAGACTGCGGCGGCCCAGGGAAACCCTTCCTCCGTCCATTCATGACTACGACTCGTGGAAGGACGCCGATCTGTCTCCTCTCAGGTCTTTTCTCTCTTAGTCTCCTCTAGTCCATGTCTGTCGATCTTCTCTCTCCCTCGTCCTCTCTCTCTCTCTCTCTCGTTCTCTGTGCTCTCCCCGCTCGTCCGCTCTCTCTCTCGTCCTCTCTCTCCTTCTCTCCCTCTCGTCTCTCTCCTCTCTCTCTCATCGCTTCTCGGTTTTCTTTTCTCTTTTCCTTGCGTTCACCCTTCTCTTTCGGAGGTGTCGATGCCAT
>NW_019943436.1:129863-149323 GCF_002910315.2 Salvelinus sp. IW2-2015 | reverse complement strand
TGTGTGTGTGTGTGTGTTGTGGTGTGTGTGTGTGGGGACAGGCCTCTGTTCCAACAATCAAAGACCAGTAGATGCTAGAAGTGTCGGTATACATTTACTGTTTCTGTTTGGGAGAGAATGAAGGACTGAGTTCACCCAACGTCCTGTTGTTGACATTTCCTCCCTCGCTCTTCCTTTTTCTTCCAGCTCTGTTTTAATTTCGGCAAGTCTTTGTTCGTGTTTGCCAACCTCCCTCTGTGCCAGATTCTGAGGTCCCCTGCAGCCAAGATGGTCATTTTATTTTACTGCGGTGAGGAGGCATACAGGGTGGCGCAGCGGACGGCAACGGATCAGAGTTAGCTAGTTCACAGGGGCAAGCGGCTGAATCAGAATTTAATGATTCCAACCAATGAAAAAATTAAGAGCTTTGCTAAATGGCGTCAGTCCTCTCTTTCTTATCTTTCTTTCTTTCTTGTCTTTCTTCTTCGGTTCTTTTCTTTCTTTCGTTCTTTCTTTCTTTCTTCTTCCTTTCTTGTGCTTTTCCTTTCTTTTCTTTCGTTTCTTTTCCTTTTTTTTTTTTTTTTTTCTTTTCCCCTATTCCTTTTTTGGTTTTTTTTTTTTTTTATTTTCTTCCCTTTTTTTTTTTTGTTTCTTTTTTTTTCCTTTTTTTTGTTTGTTTTTTTGTTTTTCTTTTGTCCTTTCTACCTCCCTTTTTTTTTCCCTCTTTTTTTCCTTTCCTCCTTTTTCTTTTTTTTTTTTCTTTTTTTTTTCCCTTTTTTTTTTTTTTTTCCTTTTTTTTTTTCTTTTTTTTTTTTTTTATTTTCCTCTTTGTCCTGTTTTTCCTCCTTTCTTTTTTTATTTCTTTTTTTTTTTTTTTCTTTTTTTTTTTTTTATTTTTTTTGTTTTTTCGTTTTTTTTTTTTTTTCCCTTGTTTTTGTTTTTGTTTTCCCTTTTCTTTTTTTTTTTTTTTGTTCTCCCTTTTTTGTTTATTTTTTATTTTTTTATTATATTTTTTTTGTTTTTTTTCCCTACGTTTTTTTCCTTCCCCTTTTTTTCATTCCCCCTTTCCCTTCCCTTTCCTTCCTTCTTTCCACCTCCCCCCCCCCCCCCTTTTTTTTCTTTTTTTTTTTCCCCCTCGGCTCTCCCCCCCCCCTCTTTCCTCCCCCCCCCCCCCTCTTCTGTCCTTGTTTGTCCCCCTCCCCCCGCCCCCGCCTTTCCACCTCCCTCCTTTTCTCCCTCCCGCCCCTCTTCTCCCTCTTTCTTTCCTTCCCCCCCCTCCGTTTTTCTCCCCTCCCCTTCCCCCCCTTTTCCCCCACCTTCTTTTTCTCCTTTCCGTTCCCCTCTGCTCTTTCTTGTCCCCCCCCTTTCCCCCCTGCCTTTCCCCCCTCTTGTCTTCGCCTCTCTAGTCCTTTATGCGCGTCCTCCCTTTGGCCCCTCCTTTTTCCCCCTTTTGTTTTTCCCCCTTCCCTTTTTTTCCCTTCCCCCTCCCCCTTCCTTACCCCGTTTTTCCTCGTCCTCCCCCTCTCCCCCCTCCTCCCCCCCATCTCCGTTCCCCTCCCCCTCATTTCCCCCCTCCTCTCGCTTTTCCCCCGCGCTGCTTCCCCTGTTTCGTGCCCCCTTTCCCCCTTCGCCTGTCTCCCCCCTTCTCCCCCTGTTGCCTCCTCCCTCCCGCCCCGCTCCTCCCCACCCCCCGCCCTCCTTTTTGCCGCTTTCCCTTCCCCTCCCCCCTCCCTTCCTTCGCCTCCCCCCCTTCCCCCTTCCTTTGTTCCCTTTATGGTTCCCCTTAGGCTCTCCCTCCGTTCCCCCTGCCCCTGTCCTTCTTCCCCTTTCTTTACTTCCCCGCCCCCCTCTCCATGTTCTTCCGTTTTTCCTTCCCCTTTTTCCCGCCCCGGATTTTTTGGTTCCCCTTTTCGCCTTTTTGCCCCCCCCCCTCCCCTCCTCTGCCCGCTTCCGCCCTCTCCCCTCCTCCGTCCGCGCCCTGTGTTCCTGTCCGCGCCCGGTTGTCTTGCTTCTGGCTCTCCGCCTTCCCCCCCCCCCGCCCCTTCTCCCCTCTCTTAGCCCCCTTCCTTTATTGCCCCTGTTTTTTCGTCGCCTCTTCGGTCCTTTCGTCCCCGCTTCTGTTCCTTTCCCCCTCCCTTTTCCTTTCTTTTCTCCCCTCTTTTCTTTCGTTTTTTACCTCTCTCCCCCCTTGCTTCTTTCTCTCGTCCTTCTTTCTGCTTCCCCGCCTTCCCCCCCTGCTCCTTCCCCCCCCCCTTTTCCCTTCTTTCCCCCTTCTTCCTTTCTCCCCCCTTTTCCTTTCCTTTCTTTCGCCTTTCTTCCCTTCACCCCTCTCTTTCTCCCCCCCTCGCCCCTTCTTTCTTTTTTTTTTCTTTCCGCCCTTTTTTTTCCCTTCCTTTTTCTTCTCCTCTTGTTTTCTTCCTTTTCCTTGTCCCTCCCCCTCCCTCCCCCCTCCCCCGTGCTCCTTACTTTTCCATTTCCCTTTCCCTTTTTTTCCCTGGTCTCCTTTCCCCTTTCCCCCTTCCCCCCTTTCCCCTTTTCCCTTTCTCCCCTTTCCCCCTTTCCCTTCCCTTTTCCCCTCCCCCCCTTTTTCCCTCTTCTGCCCCCCTCCCCCCTCTCCCCCCCCCTCCTCCTTCTTCCCCCCTTTTTCTTTTGTCCCGCATCCCTTCCCTTCCCTCCCCCCCTCCCTTCCCCCCCCCCCCCTCCCCCCCCCGCCCCTTTTTTTTTTTTTTTTTTTTTTTCCCCCTGCCGTTGTCTTTTTCTTTCCCTCTTTCCCCTTTTTCTTCCCTCCCCCCCTCCGCTCCCTTTTCCCCCTCTTGTTTGTCCCTTTCCGTCCCCTTTTCCCTGTCCCCGCCTTCTCCCCACTCCGGCCTGTTTTTTTCTCACCCCCTTTTCCTGTTCCTTTTTCTCCGCCTTTTCCCCTTTGTCCTCCCTTTCAGTTGCCCCTCCCCCCTCTCCCCTTGTCTTTTTGTCCTCCCCCCGCCTCCCATTCTATTTCCGTTGTTTTTCCCTCCGTGCCTCTTCCTTTTTTCCCTTTTCCCCTCCTCCCCTCCTTTCCCTTTTTCCCTTCCCTCCCCCTTTTCCGTTCCGCCGTCTGCCTCCCCCTTGTTTCCTCCTTCCCTCCTTTCGTTCCTCCACCCCCCGTTCTTTCTTTCTGCTTCTCTTTCCCGTCATTTCTGTGCCTTCCCCCCCCTGCCTCTCCCCCCCCTTTTCCCGCCTTTTTTTTCGCTTCCTTTTTCCCTCCCCCCCCCCCCCCCGCTCCCTATCTGTCTGTCTCCCCCCCCTGTCGTCCCGTGTTCTTCGCCTCGCCTCTTCTCCCCCCGCCCCTTTTTTCCTTCCGCCCCCCCGCCCTTGTTCCCCCTCCCCCCCCTTCCCCTGCTCCCCGCCCTCGCCTCTTCGTCCCCTCACCTTTTTCCCTTCCCCCTGTCCCCCCCTTCCTCCACCGCCCTCCGCTCCCCTCCCTGCCTCTTTTCTTTTTTTTCTTCCTTTTTTCCTTTTTTTTGTTTTTTCCTTCTTTTTTTTTTTTGTTTTCCCTTCTCTTCCCCTTCTTCTTTCTTTCCCTCCCTTTTTCCTTTTTTTTTTTTTTTTTCTTTCTCTTTTTCTCTTCCTTTCTTTTTTTTTTTTTTCCTTTTTTTTTTCTTCCTTTCCTTTTTTTTTTCCTCCTTTCATCCTCTTTTTTTTTTTTCTTTTTTTTCGTCTATTCTTCCTTCTCTTTCTTTTTTTTTTTTTTTTTTTTTTTTTTTTTTTTTTTTTTCCTTTTCTTCTCCTCTTATTTTTTTTTTTTTTTTTTTTTCTTCCCCTTCTTTTTTTTCTTTTTCCTTTCTTTCTTTTCTGTTTTTTTTTTTTTTTTTTATTTTTTCTTTTTTTTCTTTTTTTTCTTTTTTTTTTCCTTTTTTTTTTCTTTTTTTTTTTTTTTTTTTCTTTTTTATTTTTTTTTTTTTTTTTTTTTTTTTTTTTTTCTTCTTTTCCATTTATCCTTGGTTTTTTTCCCTCTTTTTTTCTTTTTTGTTTTTTTCCATCCTCCCTTCTTTTTTTTTACCTTATTTCTTTTTCTTTTTTCCCTTTTTTCCCACATCTTTTTTTTATTTTTCCCCCCTTCCTTTTTTTTTTCCCTTTTTTTTTTTTTTTTTTTGATTTTTTCTCTCTCCCCCTTTTTTTTTTTTTTTTTTTTGTTTCTTTTTTTTTTTTTTTTGTTTTTCTTTTCCTTTGTTTCCTTTTTTTTTTTTTTTTTTTATTTTTTTTCTTAAGTGGTCCTGTTCTTTGGCTCCACTGTGTGTTTTCGTTTGTTTATATTTTTTTTTAGTTTTTTTTCCTCTTTTTTCTTTCTTTTTCCTTTCGCTTGTTTTGTCCCTTTTCTCCATTCTGTTTCCTTTTTCTGGGGTTATGTAAGACTCTTCTTTTTCTCAACCTTTTTTTTTTTTCTCTTTTTTTCTCTTCACCCCTTTTTTCCTATTTATTTTTTTTCATTTTTTTTTTTTTATCCTTTTTTTTTCAATTCCCCCTTTTTTTTTTTTTTTTTTTTTTTTTTTTTTTTTTTCCTTCTTTTCCTCTTTTCCTCTTTTTCCTTCTACCCCCTTCTCCCTCCTTCTCTTTCCCCCTTCCTCTCCTCCCCCTCTTCTTTCCCCTACCTTCTCCCCGTGGTGTGTTCCGTGGTTGATGTGCCACGCTCCTTTTCCGCGGTTGCCACCGCCGCCCGCGCTCCTTGCCGCTGTGCCCTCGCGGAGCCTGTTGCTGCCTTTTCCTAGGTACTGGCTGTCACTGCCTTGTGCGGCCCCGTCCGGGCTCGGTTCTGCACGAGGTGGCCATACGGTGTAGGTGCGGCGCGCTCCCACGACTGTGGTCCGCTGTGTCTGGCCGGCTCACCTCGCGGACGCGCAGCTCCCTTATACGCGCAGGCGCTGGCCGCGGGGTCTCCTCAGCGCCGCGCCCGCCGCTTCTACGCCTCTATGAGCGCCAGGTGTCGGCTTAGTTTATTGGGTTCTGCCTGCCTTCAGCACGCGCTGTTGTTTCGTCTTCCTGGGTTTCTCAGTTATAGTGTGTTGGTGTATTTGCCGCGCGTGTGTGTTGTTGCTTATGCACTGTGGGATATGCCGCGGTCTTGTTTGGGTGCCGTGTGTCAGCTACTAGGCGCGCCGCCTCACTCTAGCCGAGCGCGGTCGTGTGTGTCTTTCCCCGGGATGGCTTTTAGTTTTGTTGCAGTTTTGTGTGGTTTTGTTTCCCCTGCCGCGCCGTTGTATGCCGCTTTGCCTTTATCCCCCGCGCCGCGCTGTCTTCCGCAGGCTTTTTCCTTTCGGCGGGCCCTTACACCATTTCCGCGCGCGCCCGTTTCTGGTGTCTTATTGATCCAGATACCACCCCCCTTGCACGTACCTTCGACACTCACCCTTCCTCGCGCTTGTATCCCGCCTCACCAATCGCGGTTCGCCCGCCCCCCCACCTAGTTTCCGTTCCAACTATCCCTCACTCGCCCGCGCCGTTATATTCTCCTTTATCACGCTCTTCGTTCTCCTTACTCACATGCCGCTGCCTCACTCCCGCTGCGCTTCTGTTCCCTCCTTTTCGCTCCCACCCTGCCCCCTATTGCTCTCTGCCCCTTTTTGCCCTTCCCTCGCGCCTTTTGTCTGCATCCTTTGTTTATGTTCTGTTCTTTAAATCCCGTTCTCTATCCTCTTCCCACTCGCTTCGCGACTCGGCCCCTTTTCCCCTCTTTCACTCTCTTCGATTTCTAACTCTCACTTTGCGTTCCCCTTTTTTCCCCTTTCTCCCTTGCAGGACTCCTCTCCCCGCACCGGTTCTACCCCCTTGTAGTGTGTGATCGTTACTCTCCCCTGCCGCTCACCTGTGCTTCCACCTTTTGCCACGTGTATCACCCTCCGCCACCTTCGTCCACACAACCTCTGCATACATTATATATTCTCTTCCTCCTCTTGTTTCACCCTCTTTCCTGTCTCATATACCTATGCCTTGCACCCACCACACACCTCCAAGTTCACCTTGCGTGGCTACCACCCGCCGCACACCACTTTCGCCCCCTTCTCATTTCTGTTGTCTCCCACGAACACTCACCCTCACCCTCGCACATTCTCTAACCCCTTTGTGTGTTTATATGTCGTTAATGTTCACCTCACACCTCAGATCTACATAGTTATCTAGCGCCTTTTCTATGTGTCGAACCAGCTACACTCATAGGATTTTCTTTCCTCCTTATTTCGTATGTCCCTCCGTAATTCCATCCCCTTACAACCTCAAAGGAAAGATCGGGTTCTGGGTCCTTTCCCCCCCTCCCTTTTGTGTATATGCTTCGTGTTGACAGGCCCACCGCCCCACGCGCGCAGCGCCTTTTTTGAGCTTTGTTTCAGATTTAGCCGCATACCTTTGCATCTCTCATCACCGCGCTCGAGCACTTCCTCTCCGCACTCTGCTTCGTCTTTCCCCTCCCCTCCCTCTCACCTCCCCTTTTTTTTTTAGCGCAGTCGCCTTTCAGCACGACATTCTTCGCGTACTCTCATTTTTCGTAAGTCTGTCCGAGTCGCTTGTCTTTTGGATCCCGTGCGCAGTCAAGCGCTCGCCGCGCTTTCACGTCCGCCTTTTATATTCCGGTGTCGTATATATCGTGTGTAATTCCCGCCTGGCTTCCCTCCTAGTGTTGGTTTGTTTCCCGATAGGTCTGCACTTTTTGTTTGGAGGCCCAGACGCGCGCAGCGCTTCTCCGTGCACGGGCGGCACTCCCTGTGTCGTTGTCTTGTGTCTTGTTTGTCGCCTTTCCCTCGCGGGCCCGTGAGTCTGCGCTGCTGTTGAGCGGTCTTTGCGTGTGAGTAGTGTGAGGCGACAGTTGGTTCGCTTTCCCGACGACGCCGCGCTGTGTTTGTTTGTGTGCCGGCTTCGCGCGCGTCTGTTGCTGTGGTGTAGTGCGCGCGCGCGTGCGATTGGTGTGCCCTCGCCGTCGTGCGCGTGACTCACCCCCGTTCTCCTCCAACACTCACCTGCCTTAAAGTTATCCCACTTCAGCATACCTTCATATGCACGCACCGGGTTGACCTGATAGAGCTACGACTTGCTGCACGCTTAGACAGCTACTGCACGTACGTAGAGAGTGCGTTCATCTTCTCCCCGCATCCCCGTCATTGCCTTTGTCGCACTCACAGGTACCCCCCCCCTTTCGTGGCCGCGCTCTCTCGCGCCTCGTGACGCCACAACGGACACTCGCGTGTCTCGGCGCGGCGGCGTCTCTCTCTGTGGTGATATATTGCCAGGATCCCGCGCCGCGGCTTCGTGTTCGACGTCCTTATGTCCATACGTGCGTGCTTGCGGCTCCTTGTTGCCTCGTGCGTACGTCATACTATGTGCGCCGCCCGGCGGCTCTGATAGCTGTACCCCGCGCACCCTTTCCCCCTCACCCCCCCCGTTACCGTCCCGCGCGTGCTTTGCGCGCCGCTTTTCATGTCCGTTTGCCCTACTCTTTGTTGTGTCGCCGCTCTCGTCTGTGCTCGTATTTTATATGCGTGCTCGCGGTCGCGGCGTTTCGCTGTGATTTGTTTCCCCGCTCCCTCCTGCTGGCCTCGGCGTGCCTGTTCTCTGCGTCTTTGACCTTTTTTTTTTTAGCGTCCTTGGTGTGTCCGGGTTTTTTGTGTGTCTTGTGCCGCAGCCCGGTGTGTGTGTCTTGGCTGTCCCTCCGCGCCTCTTGTCTGTGCTTTTTGGCTTAGGTACCTTGCGTCCGCGCGCGCTACTCTCTCTGCTTTGTGTCTCTTGCCCTTTTTTCTTTCCTTCCAGGCCACCTCTTGCGCGTGTGCTTGGTCCTCGCGCCCCTCCGTCGCCGTCTTTTGTGCGCTCCATACGCCACCTTCCCCGTCAAGTCTCTTGTCCGCGCCTACCTTCAGCCGGCGTCACCTCTCCCCTCATACTTCCCCCTTTTTGTTGACTCGGTTCTCTTTGGTGTGGCCCCCTACCCAGCCTTTCGCGCTAAGCCCCGCTTTTCGGTGTGATCGCGTCCTTGGATATTGGGCCCACGCGCCTTGGTGTTTTGTGGTTACGCTGGTCTGGAGCCCATATCTTATCTATTTTTACCTCCTCTCTTGGCTTCGCTACTCTCACCCACCACTCCATCTATTGCGCCCTCCCTTTCTCGCTTGTTCCCGTGAGTCCGTGACCCATCTCGCGCCTCTCTTCTCTTGATCCTTTGCTCCCGCGCCCTTCACCTCTTACTCTGTGTTACGTCATGCCTTCTCTACGCCTGTGTATTCCCATTGAACGTGCCCTTGCGTGCTTTCGCCGTGCCGCGTTTCCGTTTTCGTTTTCCCTCTGCCCACTGACCTCCTCTTTTGTTTGATAACATACATCGAATCAACCGCCGTCAACACACAACCTCTCGGCTTGCAACCCTGCGCCCTCATTCTGCGATTTTTTCCTTTATCGCCTCCACTTGTGTGATACGTTCGATTGTTCTCTCTTGTTTGGTGCTTTTCTGCTCGTTTTCCGCCGCCCTTTTCCCCGCGTTCTTTTCCACGGTGTTGTTGTCTCTCATGTTCTGGGTATAAAGGTTATAACATTGTGTTTCCTCCCACCCTTCCTCCCGCGCACCCCTTTTCTATTCTTTCCGCCCCGCTTTCCATCCCGTTTCCTTTTCTCCCGTTTCTTTACGCTTCCTTATAGACTCCACGCTCTTGTTTTTCCGCATCCCACCAGCGCTTCGACCTTCTCTCACCGCCGTGTTCGCTTTTTATCGCTCTTGTTTTCCATGTTATCTTCCCTCCGTATGCCAACCACCTGCATCTTTGTATTATTTCGTTGTTAGTTACCCTTTAATATTCCTCCTACTAATCCGTACCCCTCTCCCATATCTTATTTTTTCTCCCACACCGCCGTGCTTGTCAACCTCTTACTTCGACTTAATTCGTCTCGTTTACATCTCTCTCCCCTTCTCATATTGCATATTTTTTATCCCCCCTCTTCCACTTTATTCGCAATTTTCGCCTTCCGACTCTTTGGTGTGATATTTGTTTCCACGCTCTTCAACTGTCTTCCTTACTGATATAAATCACTCGCCTCAGTCTCTCGCATCAGATTACGCTTACCGCGCCACGGCACGTTGCGCGTTTTCTCACACTCTCTCCCCACGCGCGTAGGGTATGTATTCTACGTAAACCTTCACTTATAATCGCCGCCTCTCCTCCCTGGTATATCCGGTTCCCCTGCTCTCTCACGTCTCCTTCGCGGCTTAACCTACGCCTTTCTCCCTCGCTCCACGCTTTAGCATCAACGGGTTTTCGGATCCACCCCCACTTCTCTTCTTTCTCTTCTCTATCTGCCCTACTTTCATCCCCTCCCTTTTCCTACAATCCGTGGCTACTACTCACGCTCTTTTCTCACGCACTCTACCTCCCTCCCTATAGCTTCACCTTCTTCTTTCTTGTTTATTCTATTGTTCTTATATTAGGTTTCCCTCCCTCTTCTTCGTTTTTTTCTCTCACTCCCTCCACCATTTCCGTTTTTCCTTACCTTTTATTATTTATACACGTTCCCTTTTTGTTATTTCTTTTCCCTCTGTTTCTACCTTCATAGGTTCCCGCTGGTTATTTCTTCCCATACCTCCACACCCCCTCCATCCATTTAGGTGCCCTTTTTAACCTGCTGCCGTCTTCTTCTCTTACTTCCTCTTATTATTTACCTATCCCCTATCCTTTCCTTTTCTTTCGCCTTTTGTGGTTATTTAGTTACCTCCCATCTCACCTCACGCCCCCCATCTGATGCCTCACATAGTCTCCCATATTCGTTTCGCGCCTCATTTCCTGTTGCTACCGCCCTCCTCCATTTCCTTCTACAAATTCCTTTATGCTTCCTTGGCTCCTTAGTCTCACCTTCTTAGTTACTCTTGTTTCTACTTATATTATACGCCTCTCCACCCCCCTGCCACCTTGTGCCTTCTCCGCCCCGCTCTAATCTGTTTTCACCACCCCCCTCTCCCCTTTCCTTGTCCTTTTGTCTTGTCCCGCTCCTCGTTTCACACCCCACGTTCTCCTTACCACAGCCCCCACCTCCTCTTCTGGTCTCCACTTTTTCCTCCCTCGCGTCCTTACTCGTCTTTTATTGTTGTGTTCCCCCTTTTCCACACGCTCTTTCTACCTCATTATACCCGTCTCCTTTATATACGTTTGTAATCTGTAATATTCACCTCCCTTTTCCTTTACCTTGCCTTATTAACTTGTCTCCCTCCTTATATACCTTGTGTTTCCATCACACTCACCTCCTTCTCACTTCCCTTTTGTAGATTCGTTTTTCGGTCTTCACCTCTCTCTTTATATATTCCAGTCCTTTCAACCTTAACGACACTTATTACTTACTCTCTCGTTCTACCTCCCTCCCGCCTGCTCTCCGGGCTTTATAAGCACTTGCTCCTATCTGGGCCTCTCACCATCTGTCCTTCGTTTATATTTTTGCTGTAACAGGCTGACGCTACTCCTTCTATGTTTTGTCTCGCACCACTCACTTTGAGTATTGGGCAGCCCATTTGGTGTTCCCTGATTAGTTGAGTTAATCGCGCCACCTTGCCGCTTCCAGCGCATAGTATATACTGGTGTCGCTTATTGTGTTCGTTACAGCGGATTACATTGCTACGATCCTTTGCGGTTGCATTAACGAGCTTGCGCCTATTTATGTGACAACTGCGCTCTACTCCCTTAACTATCCTTGTGAGTGTTTTGGTACCCAACCCTCACTACGCATCCCCTGGTTACCCTCTTTCATCTTCTCCCATCGGTTATTGATCGATGTCCTATCCTCTCTTATTTCCTTCTTTACACTTCATAGATACCACCCCCCCCACGCCCACCTTTTCCGTTAATTTCGATGCTTTCTGCTGTTCCGCTCCCATCATCATACATCTTTCATTTCGACTCTACTTTTTCTTATATATTTCTCCGTTACCGCCCACCATCGCGGCCACGCTATCTCCTCACTTGTCACTCTGTAGTATCGCTCTCACCTTCTCCCATCCTCGCCTCGTGATTAGTTTTATCTATTATGCTCTCGACATTGTATTACCTCCAGCCATTTGTCTCCATAAGTTATATCCAGTTTGTCGCCTCGTGCCTTTATCATGTATTCCTCTAGCCTCGCCGCGGCCACCCCTACCGTCGACTCCCTGTCTCGCTTGTTGTTTGGTCGTGACCCTCCTCGTATTTTTCACACTTTCCACTGCTGTTTCTCAGCTTGTATTTGTTCCCAATCCGCACTTCTTGCACCTTTGTGCACCGTCTCGACCGCTTATACCAACGCTTATCCCGCTTTTTTTTCCATTTCCTCTTATTTTTTTAATCCCCTGTTTCTTTCTTCTCCTCACCTTAAATATTACAACGCGCGTGCTCGCATCTGCGCGACACTCCCCTTTCCCCCCCCCCTCCTCCCTACTTTCCCCTTTCCACCCTCTCCCCCCGTTCCCCCTCCTTTTTCCCCCCCTCTCTTTTTTTTTCCTTTCTTTCCTATATTTTTTTTCCCCCCTCCCCTCGCCCTTCCTTTCTTCCATTTCCCCCCCCCCCTCCCCTTGTTCCCCCATCCTTTTTCCCCGCCCTCCTTCTGCTCCCCCTCCCTCCCACTTCCTTCTCCCCTCCCCTCGCTCTTTCCCTTCCTCCCTTTCTCCCCCCTCTCTTTACCGCCTCCCTCACATTTGTCGGCGTCCCCCTCCCCTTTCCCCCCTCCTTCCCATTATCCACCTCCCTTTTTTATCCCTTCCTTCCCTTCCCTTTCTTCCCCCTTTCCTCCCGTTTTTCTTTCCACCCCCCCCCGCGCCATCCAGCTATTCTGTTCCCTCCTCTCCAGTTGATTCTCTCTTCGCCCTTTTTTTCCTTCCACCTTTCCTCCCACCTCCCTCCTTCTTTCCTTTCCACCCCTCCCCCCTCCCTCTCTACCTCCCCCCTTCCGCCTTCCCCTTTTTTCCTTCCCGCCCCCCCCTTTTCTTTTTCTTTCTCTTTTTTATTTTTCTTTTTTTTCTTTCCCTCCCCTTTTTCTTTTTTCCCCCTCTTCCCCCCCTTTTTTCTTCCGTCCCCTCCCCCCCCTTTTTCCCTTTCTCCTCCCCCTTTTTTCTCTCCTTCCTGCTTCCTCTTAACCCCCTTAGCCCCTCCTCCCTCTCCCTCACGCCCCCCCTTTCCCTCCTCCCCGCCCCTTTTTGTTTCTTCCCTTTTTCCTATAAACACCCCCCTCCCCTTTTCTTTTTCCTCTTCTGTTTTTTCCCCTTCCTTTCCCTTTTGACCTTTTCTTTCTCCCACCTTTTTCTTTCCCCCCCCCCCCCTTCCCCTTTCTCCCCCCTTCCTTTTCTTCTTTTCTTTTTCCTTTTCCCCCCTCCCCCTCCCCCCCTTTTACCCTCTTCCCTCTCCTCCCCCCACCCCTTTCTTCCTTTTCCCAAACCCCTTCTCCCCCTTTTCTTCCTTTTTCCCGTCCCTCCTTTTCTTCCCCCCTCCCCTTGTTTTACCCCCCCCCTACCTTCCCCCTCCTCCCCCTCCCTTTCTTTTTCCCCTCCTCCCTCGTTCCCCCTCCTCTTTTCCTCCACGCCCTCCCCCGCCCTTCCCCCTTTTTTCTCCCCCCCCCTTTTTCTTTCCCCCCCCCCCCCTTCCCCCCTCCTCCTTCTTCCCCTCCCCCCCCATTTTTTTTTCAACGCTCCCTCTCCCCTTTCTCCCCTTCCCGCTTATTTTTTACTTTTTGTTCTTCCTTTGTCCACCCTCTTTTCCCTTTTTTTCCCCCTCCCCTTTTTACTCCCCTCTTTTTTTTGTTTCCCTTTCTTTTTTCCCGTTTCCCTCTTCCCCCATTTTTCTTTCTTCCCCTTATTTCTCCCTCCCTTTCTCCCCCTTTTTTTTCTTTCCCTCTTCCCCTTCTTTTTTCTTCCCTTCTCCTTCCTTTTTTTTTTCCTTTTCCCTTCCCCTCCCCCCCTTTCCCCCCCCCCCCCTTTTTTCACTCCCCCTCCCCTTTCCTCTTCCTTCCCCCCTCGCCCCTCCCCCCTTTTTTTCTTTTACCCTCTTCCCCCCGTTTCTCCCTCCCCCCCTCTCCCCCCCCCCCCCTCTTTTTTTCCCTTTTCCTCCCCCGCTCTTTTCTTTTCCTCCGCTCCCCTTCCTCCAATCCCCTTCTTTTCCCCCCCCCCTTCCCCCTCCCTCCCCCCCCCTCCCCCCCTTCATCTTCTCTTCCTCTTTTTCCCTCCTTCTTCCCCCCCCCTTCCCCCTCCTTCCTCTCCCTCCCCACTCCCCTTTTTTCTTTCTTTTTTCCCTTCTCCTTCCCTCTTTCCCCTCCCTCCCTTCCCTCTTTTCCCCCTCCCTTCTTTATCCCCCCTCCCCCCTTTCCCCCCTCTTCCCCTCCCCTTTTTGCCTCTTCTTCCCCCCCTCTTCCTCTTTTTTTTTCTTTCCTCTTCCCCCCTTCCCCCCCCCTCTTTCCCCCCCCTCCCTCCTTTTCCCCCTTCCCTTGCCCTCTCTTTTCTCCCTTCCCTTCTTTTTTTCCCCCCTCTACCCCTTTTTTTTTTTCCCTCCCTTTTTTTTTTTTTCCCTCCCCCTTTTCCTTCCCCTCTCCTTCTCCCTTTTCCCCTTTCCTTTTTTCCCCCCCCACATCCCTTTCCCCCTCCCCTTTCTTTTTTTCTCCTTCCTTTCTTTCTTCCTTTTTTTTTCTCTTCTTTTTTTTTCGCCTTTTTTTTTTCCTTTCAATTTTCGTTTTTTTTTTATTTTCCATTTTTTTCCTTTCCCCCCCTTCCTCCCCTCCTTTTTGCCCCTTTTTTTTTCTTTTTTTTGTCTATCTGCCCCTTCCTTTCCCATTTTTTTTTCTTTTTTTTTGTTTCCTCTTCCTTCCCCCCCCTTTTATTTCCCCTCATTTTTTTTTCGCTTTCTCTCTCCTTCTCTCCCTTTTGTTCTTCCCCCCCCCGCTCTTTTTTTTTTCTTTTTTTTTTTCCCCTTTTTTTCTTTCCCCCCCTCCTTCCCCTTTTTCCGTATTTCCTCTCCTCCCCCCCCCCCTTCCCACCTTCTTTTTCCCTTTGTTTTTTTTTTTTTATTTTCTTCCCCCCCTCCCCCCTCGCCCCCCCACCCCTCCCCTTTTTTTTCCTTTTCTTCCCCCCCTCCCTTATTTTTTCCTTCCTTTTTTTTTTTTTTCTTTTTTTTTTTCTTTTTTTTTCTCCCCTCCCCCTTTTTTTTTTCCCCCTTTTTCCCCTTCCCTTTTTTTTCCCTTCCCCCTGTCTCCCCTTTTTTTCTTCTTTCCTTTCTTTCCCTCTTTTCCCCCCCCCCCTTTCCTTTTCCCTTTTCTTTTCACCCCCCATTTTATTTTTCCCCCCTCATTTCCCTCTTTTTTTTTTTTTTTCCCTCCTTATTTTTTTTTCCCCCCTCCCCCTTTCATTTTTTTTTCCCCTACTCTTTCTTCTTTTTTTCTTATTTTTTTTTTTTTTTTTTCTTTTTTCCCTCTTTTTCTTTTTTTTCCATTCCCCTTTCTTTTTTTTTTTTTTTTCTTCTTTTTAACTTCTTCCCCCCTCTTTTTTTTTTTTCCTTTTCCTCTTCTTTCCCCTTCTCTCCTTTTTTCTTTTTTCCCCCTTTCCCCTCTTTTCTTTTTTTTTTTTCCTTTTTTCCCTTTTTTTTTTTTTTTTTTCTCCCACCCCCACCCCCTTTTTCCTGCCCACTTTTTCCTTTGCCCCACCCCCCTTTTCCCCCTTTTTTTTTTTCTTTTTTTCCCCCCCCCCTTTTTATTTTTTTTTTTTCCTTCCTCCTTTTTGTTTCTTTTCTTTCTTTCCCTGCCCCCCATCCTTTCCGCCCCCCCCCCCCCCTTTCCCCCACTTTTTTCCCTTTCTCCCGCACCCCCTAACCCACCCCCCGTCCTTTCTTTTTTCTTTTTTTTTCTTTTTTCCTCCCCCCCTTCTCCCCCCCCCTTTTTTCCTCCCCCACCCTTTTTTCCTTCTTTTTTTCCCCTCTTTTTCCCCTTTTTTTTTTTCCCCCTTCTTAATTCCCCCCCCCCCTCCCCTTTCTCCCCCTTCTTTTTCTTTCTCTATCCCTTTTTTTTTCCCCTTCCCCCCCTCCCCTTTTCCCCTTTTCTTTTTCTTTTTTTCCCTCCCCTTCCCCTTCTTTTCCCCCCCCCCCCCCTTTTTCTCTTTTTCTTTTTTTCCCCCCTTCCCCTTTCTTTTATTTCCTTTTTTTTTTTTTTTTTTTTTTCTTCTCCCCCCCCCCCCCCCTCCCCCCCTCCCCCTCCTCCCCTTCCTCTTTCCTCTTATCCTTTTCTTTTACCCCGCCCCCCTCCCCCGCCTTTTCCTTACTTTCCCCCCCCTCCCTTTTTCCCTCCCTTCTTATTTCTCCCTCACTTCCCTCTCTTCCCCCCCCCCCCCCTTTTTTTTTTTCCCTCCCCTCCTCCTTTCCTCTCCTCCCTTTCTCTCCTCAAACCCTTTCTCCTTCCTCCCCCCCCCCTCCCCCCTCTTCCCAAGCATTCTTTCCCTCCCCTCCTTTCCCCCTCCTTTTCTTTTCCCCTTCCCCCCTTCCCCCCTCCCCATATTTTTTTTTCCTTTTTCTTTTCTTTTTTTTTTTTTCCATTCCGCCCCCTTCTCCGCCCTCCTCTCCCCTCTCCTTTTCTTTTCCGCCCCCTCCCTTCGCCCCTCCCCTCATCCCCCCTTTCCATTTCCTTTCCCCCTTTCCCTTTCCCCTCTTTTTTCCCTTTTTCCCCGCCCCCGCCCCTTCACTTCCCCCACCCCTTTCCCCTTTCTCCCTTCTTCCCCCCCCTTCCTTTTTTTTTCTTTCTCTTCCCCCCCCCCACCCTCCTTTCTCTTTCCCAATTTTCTTGTTCCTTCATCCTTCCTTCCTTCCCTCCCTCTTCCCCCCTTTTCCCTTCCCCCCAACCCCTCTTCCCTCTCCCCCCTTCCCCCTTTTCCCCTCCCCCCCTTTTCTTTTCTCCCTCCTTTTCCCATTTTTTCCTTTTCAACTCCCCCCTCCCCCCTCTCCCTTTCCCCCTCCCTCTTTCCCCTTTCCCTCTTTTTTCCCCTCCCCTCCCCCTTTTTCCCTTTTTCATCCCGCTTCCTCCCTTTCCTCCCCTTCCTCCCCCAACCCCTTCTCCCTCCCCTTTCCCCCCCCTTCCTTCTTTTTTTTTCCCCTCCTCTCTCCCCCTTTCCCCTCCCCCTCCCCCCCCCTCCTCTCCTTTTTGTTTCCCCCCCCCCCCCTTTTATCCTCTTCCTTTCCCTCCCTCCCCCTTCTCCCCTCCTTTTTTCTTTCTCTTCCCCCCCGTTCCTCCCTCCTTTCATCTCTTCCTTTCCACCTTTTTTCCTCCTTTCGTTTGACCTTTTTTTTCCCCCCTTCTTTTCCCGCCTTTTTCCCCTCTTCTTCCCTCTATCCCCTTTTCCCTTCCCTCCTCTCTTCCCCTTCTACCCCCCTTCCCCCTCTTTTCCCCCTCTAATATCCCCCACCCCCCCCTTTTTTTCTTTTTTTCTTTTTTTCTTTTTTTTTTCTTAGTTTCACCTTCCCCCTCTCCTTTCAATCCCCCCTTTCTCCTTCTTCCCTTTTTCCCCCTTCCCTCCCCCTCTCCACGCCTTCCCCCTCCACCCCCCATTTTTCCTCCTTTTTCCTTTCGTTCCCTCCCTCTTTCCTCCCCCCTCCCCCCCCTCTCTCTCTTTCCCTTTTTTCCTTTCCCCCTCTCCCTCCCCCTCCGCCCCCCCCTCTTTTTTTTTTTTTTCTTCTTTTTTTCCCTCTTTCCCTCCTTCCCTCCCTTCTCTCCCCCCTTTTTTTCCCCCTCCCTCCCCCTCCCCTCTCTCCCTCCTTCCCTTCCCTTTTTCCTCCCTTCTTTCTTCTTTTTTTTTTATTTTTCTTTTCCCCTTTTTTTTCCTTTCCTTCCCCCTCTGTCCTCCTTTTCTCCCTTTCTTCCTCCCTCTCACTCCCCCCCCCTCCTTCCCCCCTCCGCCTTTCCTCCTTTCCCTTATTTTTCCCCCCTTTTTCTTCCCACTCTGTTTTCCCCCTTTCCCCCCTTTTTTTCCCCCCCCTTCCCTTCCCCCCTTTTTTTCCTTTTTTCCCCCTTCTCATTCCCCCCCCTTTTTTTCTTTTTTTTTCTTCCCCTTTTCTCCATCCTCTTCCCCCTCCATTTTTTTTCCTTTCCCCCCTTTTCCCCTTCCCCTCCCCCCCTCTCTCCCTTTTTTCTTTCCCTTCTTTTCTTCTCCCCTTTTTCCCTTCCCATCCTTTTTTTCCCCCCCCCCCTTTTTTTTCCCCTTTTTCTCCTCCCTCTCCCCCCATTTTCCCCTCCCCCCCCCTTTCCTCCCCACCCCCCTCCTCCCCTCCCCCCCCCTTCCCCTCCCCACCCCCCCCTTCCCCCCTCCTTTCCCCCTTCCCCCCTTCCTCACCCCTTCTCTCCCTTCCCACCCCTTCTCCCTTCCTTCCTTCCCCCCCCTTTCCCCTTCTCTCCCTTCCTTCCCCCTTTTCCTTCTTTATTTTTTTTTCTTTCCCTTATTCTCTCCCCCTTTTCCTTCCCCTACCTTTTTTGCCCCCTTCAAACCCCTTCTCTTTATTTTTCCTCTCTTCCCCCCTCCCCTCCCTCCCATCTCCCCCCCCCCTCTCTCCCCCTCCCCTTCAATTCCCCCCCTTCCTCTTCCTTCCCCCTTTTCCCCCCCCCATCTCTTGTCCCCTCTTTTCCCTCCCCCGACTCTCTTTTTTTTTCCCCTTCATCTTCTTCCCCTCCTTTTTCCCCCTCCTTCCTCACCCTCACCCCCCTCACCATTTCCTTTTTTCTTTCTCCTTCCCCTCCTCTCACCTCCCCCTTTTTTCTTCCTTCTGTCATTCTCCCCCCCTCCCCCTCCCCTACCCCTCCCCTTTCTTTTTTTTTCTTTCTTCCTTTTTCTTTCTTTCTTCCTTCCCTTCCCTTTCCCCCTTCTCCCCCTTCCTCCCCCTTTCCCCCTTTTCCTTTCCATTTCCCTCTTCCACCCCCCCTTCCTCCCCTCCCCTTTCTCACCCCCCTTCCCCTCCCCCCCCTCCCCATCTTTCCCCCGCCCTTTTCTTTCTCCCCCCTTTCCCTTCCCTCCTTCTCTTATTCCTCCCCCCAGTTTCTTCCCCCCTTTTCCCTTTCCCACCTCCCTCCCCCCCCCACCCTTCTTTCTTCTTCTCCGCCCCCCTTTTTCCTTCACCACCCATCTTTTTTTTCCCTCCCCTCCCCCCTTCCCTCCTCTCCTCCATTCTCTCCTTCCTTTGTTTTCCCCCTTCCCTTTCTCCCCCTTTCTCCCCTCTCCCTTTCCTCCCCCCCCTTCCCTCTCCCTCCCTTTCCCCTTCTCACCCCCTCTTTTTTTTCCCTCCTTCCTCCCTCCCCGTTTCTTCTTTTCCCCTACTCTCTTCCTCCTTTCTTTCCCTCCTTTTTTCCTCACCTGTTTTTCCCCCCCCCCCTTGTCCTCTGCGCCCCCTTCTGTCCTCCCTCCCCCCCTCCCTCTGCTTCCTTTTTCCCTCCTTTTTTCCTTTTTTCCTTTCTCCGGCCCTTTTCCCCCTTTCCCCTCCTTTTTCCCCCCTCCGCCTCCTTCCCCCCCCCCCTTTTCCACCCCCCTTCCTCTTCCTTTTCCCTTTTTTTTTCGCCCCCCTCTTTTGCTTCCTTTTCCCCGATCCCCCGCCCCCCCGTTTTCCTTTCCCTTTTTTCCCTCTCCTCTTCAGCCGCCCCCCTCTCCCCTCTTTCCCTCTCCCCCCCTTTCCCCCTCCCCTTTTTCCACCCCCCCCCCTCTTCTATTCGCCTTTTCCCTCTTTTCTTTTTTCGATTCCCCCCCCTCCCTCCTTTCCTTCTCCTGTTTTTCCCCCCCCTCCCCCCACCCCTCCTCTTTTCCCTTTTTCCTTTTTCCACACCTTCTATCCTGTTTGACCTCTTTTCCTGTTGTCCTTTCCCTTTCCCCACTTCCCTTCCCCCTTTTCTTCTTTCTCCCCCCCTTTCCTTCCCCTTTTTTGCCCCTTCCGCTCCTCCAACCCTCTTTTTCTCCCCCTTTTCTTCTCCCTTTCCTCTTCCCCATTTCTTGTGTTTTTTTTTTTTTCCTCTTCCCCTTTCCCCTTCCCCATCCCTTATTCTTTTTTTTTTTTCCCCTTTTCTTCTTATTTCCCTTTTTTTTCCATCCTTTTTCCCCCTTCCCTTCCCTTTTCCCTTCCCCCCTTTCCCCCCCAAACCTCCCTACCCCCTCCTTTTTCTTTTTCTTTCCCACTTCCCCTTCCTTTTTTTTTTTTTTTTTTCACTCTTCTCCTCCCTCTACACCTTCCCCCCTCCCTTTTACCCTTTCTTCTTTTTTTTTTTCCTTTTTTTTTCTTTCTCTCTCCCCCCCCCTTTTTTTTTTTCTTCCCTTTTGTTCTTTCTTTTCCTCCCCCCCGCCCCTTTCCACCCTCCCGTTTTTCCTTTCCTTTCTTCTTTTTATTCCACTTTTTTCCCCCTCCTCTTTTCCTTTTCCTTGTTTTTTTTTCCCCCCTTTTTCTTTCCCCCCCCCTCTCCTTTTTTTTCTTTTACTTCCTCTTTTTCTTATCCCCCCCACCTTTCTTTTTTTCTTCTCCTCTTTCCTC
>NW_019943436.1:122363-124863 GCF_002910315.2 Salvelinus sp. IW2-2015 | reverse complement strand
AGGCAACGCTTCATTGTTTCACTTTATGGGTCTGACCAATGGAAAGGCAGGGAGTGAAAGGGGAGGGCAGGGGTCTTGTCTGCTGCGGCATTGTTTTAGCTCCTCTTGTGTGGTATCTGTATCCAGGAGACTCTATGACTATGGAAATGTACACCCGGTACCTTGGAACACGTTACAAAGCAGCATAGAATATGGATGCGTAGGTTTTTTCCCTCTTCTCCCTATTGTAAATACTGCCACTACTCACGCAGTAGAATTGTCCTCGATTGTTTGATGTGATGTTCCGCTCGCCTCAGTGGTGTTGTGCAAGTGTTGGGTTCCGGTTATGCCGCCACACTCTGTGCTCTTTAAGGTGGAGACGGCCAGCTTAACTTTTTTCTGAACGTCCCTCTTCTGCTGCGGGTGGATGGGCTATGGGTGGTGTGAGGTAATGTGAGAGTAAATGTGGGTGTGTGGTCAGGAATAGTTATGCGGTATGGGAGCTGTTTCTAGCAAGTGGAAACAATTGGACTGGGTTATGGGAGATGGGCTGGTTTGAGGTTTAGCATGAGAGACAGCACGTGCTGTGTGGCGAATAGTCTGATGTCATGACGGACCCTCGGGAACCCCCCCGAACGGAGCAGTTGCCACCCCACTACTCCAGCCTCTCTACACTTAACTTCCTGAGCGACAGGCTTTTTTATTTTTTTCGCACCGCAACCTTATACATACTCTCTCTCCGTCTCTGTCTCTGTCTCTCCGCTCTCTCAGGCCCTCACACTTGGCTTGCCTCTCTGGCCCTCTGTCTCATCGTGGCCGTCATCGCTCATTCCTGCTTCTGTTCTCCTCTCTCCCGCATCTTTCTCCGTCTCTCCCCTGCTCGTTTGCGCTCGTCTGTCTCTGCCTCTCGCTCTCTGTCTGGTCTCCTCCTCTCCTCTCCAATTTCAGCAGCTCTCTGTCTCTCTCTCTTCTTTAGCTCTCTGTCTCTCCTCTCGCTCTCCATGTCTCTCTCTCTCTCGTCTCCTCTCTCTCATCCGTCTCTATCTCTCTCTCTCGTCTCTCGTCAACGTCTCTCTCTCCTCGTCGTCTCTTATCTCCTCTCTCGTCTCTCCTCTTCGTATCTCTACTCGTCTCCTCTCGATCTCTTAGACTCCGCCTCTCTGGTCTCGTCGTCTCTTCTCGTTCTCCTTCCTCTCACCCTCGTCTGCGTCCTCTCTCGCCTATCGACGCTCCTATCTCTGTCCTCTCCCTCCTCCCTCTTCCGTCAATCGATCTCTCTGCTTAAGTTTTTTTTTTTATTTTCAGCTTCAATGCTTTTTTTTGATGGGGAGAAGGTGTTTGCGTTCTACCTTAATCACGAAATCTTGTTATTAAACGCTTTGTTTTTTATCGTAGTGTCTGAGAAGAGAGGGACATGGTGATTTGCCAAGAGTTACAGCTTTAGATGACAGTTATTTTTCATTGTCCCTCCTCTCACCGCCCTTACTCTCTCCCTCCTCTCCTCTCCCCACTCACTTCACTCCCTCCTCATCCCTGCTCTCCCTTTCTCCCCTGCTCTCCCCCTCTCCCCCCTCACCTCTCTCCCTCCTCACCCCACTCCCTTGTCAGCCGTCACATATTTGGCAGGATAAGGTGCTGCGGGACCCATTTATCCCATTTTCGCTACTTACACTACACCTTATTGTTCACTTATGGGTCTGACCAATGGAAAGGCAGGGAGTAAGGGGAGGGCAGGGGTCTTGTCTCTGCATGTTTTAGCCTCTTGTGTGGTACTGTATCGGAGACTCTAGACCTAGGAATGTACACCGTACCTGGAACAGTTACAAAGCAGTAGATATGGACGTAGGTTTTTCTCCCTATTGTAAAACTGCATACCAGCCAGTAGAATTGTCCTCGATGTTGATCCGCTCACCTCAGTGTGTGTGCATGTTGGTTCCGTTAGCGCCACACTGTCTCTTTAAGGGTGGAGACGGCCAGCTACTTTTCTGAAGTCCCTCTTCTGCTGCGGGTGGATGGGCTATGGGTGTGTGAGTATGTGAGCAGTATGTGTGTGTGTGTCAGAATTATGCGGTATGGGACTGTTTCTAGCAAATGAAAACAGATTGGACTGGTTATGGGAGTGGGCCTGGTTTGAGTTAGCATGGAGACAGCCGTGCTGTGTGAATGTCATACCCCCCACTACTACCAGCCTCTCTACACTTTACTGGCCTGACAGCTTTTTTCCACCACTACATACTCTCTCTGTCTCTGTCTCTCTCTCCCTCTCTCACTGCTTGCCTCTCTCTCTTTCTCTCGCTCTCTGTCTCTCTGTCTCTCTCGCTCTCTGTCTCTCTCTCTCGCTCTCTGTCTCTCCTCTCGCTCTCTCGAGAAAGCGAGAGAGAGAGGAGAGACAGAGAGGCGAGAGAGAGAGAGAGAGAGAGAGAGAGAGAGAGAAGAGGAGAGAGAGAGAGAGAGAGAGATAGAGAGAGAGAAAGAAGAGAGAGAGAGAGAGAGAGCAGGACAGCTGCGGAGAATCATTCGA
>NW_019943436.1:118107-122338 GCF_002910315.2 Salvelinus sp. IW2-2015 | reverse complement strand
AATCACCATTGTCCTCACTCTCTTCTCAGACAGATAAAAAACAAAGCGTTTAATAACAAGATTGTGGATTAAGTGTAGAACGCAACACTTTCCCCTCAAAAAAAAGCATTGAAGGCTGATAAAAAAAACTTAAGCAGAGAGATCGATGACGGAGAGGGAGGAGGGAGAGGACAGAGATAAGGAGCGTCGATGAGGCGAGAGAGGACGCAGACGAGGGTGAGAGGAAGGAGAACGAGAAGAGACGACGAGACCAGAGAGGCGGAGTCTAAGAGATCGAGAGGAGACGAGTAGAGATACGAAGAGGAGAGACGAGAGAGGAGATAAGAGACGACGAGGAGAGAGAGACGTTGACGAGAGACGAGAGAGAGAGATAGAGACGGATGAGAGAGAGGAGACGAGAGAGAGAGAGACATGCTCTCTGTCTCTCCTCCCTCCCTCCCCCTCTCGATCTCTCTGCTTAAGTTTTTTTTCAGCCTTCAATGCTTTTTTGAGGGGAAAGTGTTGCGTTCCTAACTTAATCCCAATCTTGTTATTAAACGCTTTGTTTTTATCGTCTGAGAAAGAGAGGGACATGGTGATGGGGAGAGGGAGAGGGAGGAGTTTGTCTCGTTTACTGCTTAGGCCACATACGATCGCTCTCCTCTGAAAGGGAAACTCTGCAAAATCTTATGGTAGGCCGTAAGTATGGCCCTTTACTTGTGTACCAGAGTTAACCTCCTCACACACCATTCAAAATCAACTAAAGCACCGTAAAGCTTTCTGTGAAGTCAGAGTGAGCTGCTTTTAGATCTGCCTGGTCTGCAGTACCTCATGTAAGTGGAGTGATCATGGCCTTGACCAAACGGGGACTGGCTGTGCTGAAAGAAGTGGGAGCCTCTGACTGTATGTGTTAAGATGTCTGTGTAATCTTATCCAGACACACACAGCCCTGACGAACTCCCTCCTCTCCTCCCAGACAGTATGCCTGGCTTTGTGGCCTCGACTCTCTAAAATAATATCAGTGTGTATGGCCAGGCTGGACTGGGTGATTGTGTAATTTGTCCATTATTGCAGGCAATTCCCCTCGTTTGGAGCCGGCGATGGGGCCAGGCAAAATGTCTGGCACTGTTACTGACTGTGTTTGGTACGCCTGATTACCTTTTACAGGTGCTTGTTAAAAAAGCCTTTCACCCCTCTGAAAACGTCTGCTGATAGCAAACGGAGCTCTCTTCTGTTTTGTTATGTTCGCTCTGGTCTGTTTTGTAAATTATTTTGTATCAGAGTCTAATTGAGTAGACTTGGCCTTAACAAAAAATGATTTAATTCTCATTGAATCTAACCCTCCTAAATGTGCAGTGACGTTGAACGCAACCCTCATATCTGTTGGTTTAGTGTTGGTTGTATTGTTTCATTGTCAGTCCTCTGGGACAGTCTGAGTGGCGGTTTCTGGGATAGCTGGTCCTCTGGTAGTCTCGTGTCAGAAGAGAGACCTCTGTAGTGATTAAACCTTATAAGGTCCTCTGGAACAGACCTGTATGCTCCTCTCCTCTCCTCCCTCTCTCCTCCATGCCCCACTCTAACCCTCATCTGATCTGGATCTGCTCTCCCAGGCCAGAGCGGACTCTCTCTCTCTCTTTCTCGCTCTCTCTTTCTTTCTGCCATCACTATATAAACACACAGAGCCTGACCATAACAATCTGACCCTGCCTGGCTCCTCTCTCCATTCTCTTCACTCACCCTCCTCCCCATATCCCCTTCTCCCCTCCTATCCACCTCCCCTTCTTCCCACCTATTCTGTTATATACCAAAGCTCCTGCAAAGGATTAAAAAAACTCTAACCCAATCCCTCAGTATGTGTTCTGGAAAAACTTCGGTAAACCTCCTGGCCCTAGTAATAATATAACCTGGGGGTCCGGTAAAACTCCTGACCCTAGTAATAATGTAATTTGGGGTCTGGTAAAACTCCTGGTCCTAGTAATAATGTCACCTGAAAACGTGCTTTATTTTGTAACTATGACATCACCATCCTTCCATCCCCCCTCCTCCCCCTGTTCCCTCCTCCTCCCCTGCTACTCAGACTCCTCTCCTGAATTTCCTCAAATTCCGCCGCTATATCGTATCGTATTTCCAAAGACTACCGTGCAAATAAGCGTGCCAGAACATTTTTCCCCCTGTTCCTCATCTGAGTAGTGTCTCTCGCCACCTAATTTGTTTCACATGGTGGTGTATGGAGACACTGAGAGTGGTCAGTGAAGCAACAGGCTAGGTTTGGACAGAAGGGACAGGAAAGGCTCATATAGGCAGCCCTTTTTTTTAAACATTTACACTACCGTTCAAAAGTTTAGGGTCACTTAGAAATGTCCTTGTTTTTGAAAGGAAAGCACATTTTTTTGTCCATTAAAATAACATCAAATTCATCAGAAATACAGTGTAGACATTGTTAATGTTGTAAATGACAATTGTAGCTGGAAGCGGCTGATTTTTTATGGAATATCTACATAGGCATACAGAGGCCCATTATCAGCAACCATCATTCCTGTGTTCCAATGGCATGTTGCGTTAGCTAATCCAAGTGTATTATTTTAAAAAGGCTAATTGATCATTAGAAACCCTTTTGCACAGTACAGCTGAAAACTGTTGTTCTGATTAAAGAAGCAATAAAACTGGCCTTCTTTAGACTAGTTGAGTATCTGGAGCATCAGCATTTGTGGGTTCGATTTCAAGCTCAAAATGGCCATAAACAAATAACTTTCTTCTGAAACTCATCAGTCTATTCTTGTTCTGAGAAATTAAGGACTTGTGACGCATCTGTTTCTCAAACTAGACTCTCTAATGTACTTGTCCTCTTGCTCAGTTGTGCCCCGGGGCCTCCCACTCCTCTTTGTTTTCTGGTTAGAGCCAGTTTGTGCTGTTCTGATCTTATACAACACAGCGCTGTATGAGATATTCAGTTTCTTGGCAATTTTTCGCACGGAATAGCCTTCATTTCTCAGAACAAGAATAGACTGACGAATTTCAGAAGAAAGTTATTTGTTTCTGGCCATTTTGAGCCTGTAATCGAACCCACAAATGTTATTTTAATGGACAAGACAAAAACAATGACATTTCCAAGTGATCCCCAACTTTTGAATGGTAGTGTACATGAAGCCATTTTAATTTGTATAAAAATGATTCCTGAATAATTTATTGGAAGTGTAATCCAAAGTCGAGTGGCTATCGTAAAGAAAATAAGGAATGTTGTCTTCCTGTGGAGGAATGCTCTCTCTCTCTCTCTCTCTCTCTGTCAGTCTACAGTGTAATACATCTTACTCAGAGAGGTACACTGTTACATCACAGTCTAGGAAAGGGCCCGCAGTGTATGTGTGTGTGTTCCAGGAGACTTGGCCGACAGTCTTCCTAAAGGGGTGGTTTGGCGCAGGGGGACGGACAAAAGAGACTGTCCAAAAATCTGTTGGATTGTGCTCCAGTACAAATCAGGTTTATGGCACGATGGCTATGGCTGCTTCGACACTGTGCTTACAGATAGACAAAAAATACATATATTCTCAAACAATCTTTTTATTAAATCTTATATATTTTGATGATAGATAGAGCAAAACATATTTTTAGGTTAGAGAGATTCCATCATATTTCAATTTCACTTCAAAATCTAACCATTACAATTGCAGCACAGTGCATACACATAAAATATCAAATTCACACCCAAACTCAACAAGAGGTCCCAACAACACTGTTTAGTTTAATAATTACATTTTATCTAACACACATTTCCTCCAGCCTCTTTACCAGGCAACACACCCAGGTGGGCTGTGTTGGTTGCATTTGTCTCCTGGGATTCCCACCCTCCCTCCCTGCTCCATGTACCCACTTTCCTTCTTGTGTGTGGCAGGATTATGGCACCAAGGTTCGGGGTGGGGGGGATTACACCCCCACGGGGCCCATTCCTGTACCCCCACTTTGTCTTCTCGCCCACCTCATGAGGTCTGCTCAGGACCCCGAGTGGGATTAGCGTTCTGGCCCTCTCTCCGTTAGTCCATCTAATTTGTTACCAGGACACAGACACAGGTCCCAGGCCACAGACACGGGTCCAAGGCCACAGGCACCGACACAGGTCCCAGACCACAGACACAGGTCCCAGGACACAGGTCCCAGGCCACAGACACAGGTCCCAGGCCACAGACACAGGTCCCAGGCCACAGGCACAGACACATGTCCCAGGCCACAGACACAGGTCTCAGGTCCCAGGCCACAG
>NW_019943436.1:115319-117611 GCF_002910315.2 Salvelinus sp. IW2-2015 | reverse complement strand
CACAGGCACATGTCCCAGGCCACAGGCACATGTCCCAGGCCACAGGCACATGTCCCAGGCCACAGGCACATGTCCCAGGCCACAGGCACAGGTCCCAGGTCCTAGGCCACAGGCACAGGTCCTAGGCCACAGGCACAGGTCCCAGGCCACAGGCACAGGTCTCAGGCCACAGGTCCCAGGCCCCAGGCACAGGTCCCATCTACTATAACATTGGTACTACGTTTATGTTGCTTCTACAATTAGAACAACTCATTTATATAGGGCCTATTGTGAGCCCTTAGAGTACTTTGCATTGTGCTATGGTTAGCAGTAGGTCACCCACCCTTCCACAGTGTAGCATATGACAGGAGAGGGAGGAGAAGTCCCTCTTTCCTCTCTCCCTCCTCCTCCTCCTCCTCTGTGACTTTAGGCCTTCAGGTGTCCAACCTGTCATGACACCCCCTCCTCCTCTCCTCTCTTACTCTCTTCCCTCTTTTGCTCCAGGCCAAGGTTGGAGTGACAGCCCTTTATTGAAGTGTATGGCTTTAATACCACTGCCTGCTCCAGCCTCAGCCTCAGCCTTCCGCCACGTTACTTACTGTCACCAGGCTCAGCTAATGAATTTCATTCATTCTGATTTCGCTAAGCTGCTCAGTGTTAGTTTAAAATTCATAAGAAATAATGCCAGGGCAGACCCCCCTCTAACTTCTCTTCCCCCCTACCCTTCCTCCTCCTGTCTTCCCGACCCTGTTCATCCTTTATTCAAATAATCTCACATGAGGAGATGGGGACCAGCCACTGCAATGCACTCTGGGACGTGAGGATGTCATGTGTAAAAAAAATAAAAAAATACAGAAAAAGCGAAGGGTGTCTTTGTCACTTTGTCAGAGAAAGTGAGAGAATGGATTGTCTTTGACAGGCACATACTGTAGACCTCTTGTCAATTGTGACATGACATGAAATAGAGCAGCTCCGTATGGTTAATGTTTTAACGGTACAATGTTACAGGAGCTGAGTTTCAGTGTTGCCTATAGTAGTGCAAAGCACGTTTTGGTTTGAAGCCACACGCTTCTGCGGTGAGGCTAGCTGTGTAGACGTCTGACTGGGCTTCCCAGGGAATCATTTGTTTCTGTGGGAATGTAATGTAGTCTACATTCAGTTAACCAACAGCTACATTACTCTACATTTATTTACAGCATGGCTAGATGTTTTGTAGGGTGCCGAGCTACTGTGCTCAAATTAAGTTAGCAGGGGATATTGTTATATCTTTTTTGATTTTCTTAAATTAGCTTTTTTAATTAAAGTTTTTGTGTGGTCCTCTATTTAATTTTTGTAGAGACATTACACCCAATTCAGAAAGCCCATGTAGTGATATTAAGATCTTAACACACTCAAACCACTTCACTGAAACAAACAAAAATAGACTGGTTTTACAGTACAACTTCACAACACACACGTCCGTCCGTCTTCCCCATACTTATAAAGTACTCGATGAAAAGGGAGAGGAGAGGGAGAGCGGAGGAGAGGAGAGGAGAGGAGAGGAGAGAGAAGAGAGAGAGAGCGAGAGAGAGAGGAAGAGAGCTTATTAGAAAACCCTTTTGCAATTTGTTAGCACATGCTGAGAACTGGTGGGTCCTGATCTTTAGAGCAGGAGGAGAAGGGAGAGAGGGTTTTTTAGAAGAGGCGAGAGAGCCCGATTTAGAAGGAAACTTTAGTATTAAGAGAGGAATTTTGGATGGGGGACAGAAGGACGGTGAGAAGGGTTTCAGAAGGGAGAGGGGTTTAGAAGGGGAACGAGAGAGGGGGAGAAGGGAGAGAGAGTTTATGAAGGCGAGAGAGGAGGAGAAGGGAGATAGGCGGGGGGTTAGAAGAGGTGAAGAGGGTACGTGTTGTGAGAAAAGGGAGAAAAGAAGCCGAGGAGAAGAATACGTATCAGATATGATTGGGGGGGCTGCGTAATAGAGAGAGGAGAAGTGTTGAGGGGGAGGGTTGAGAAAGGTTAGAAGTAGCTGAAGAGAGGGGAAGAGGTTGGATTCGACGACAGGGCTGTCTGAACGAGAGGGGAGGTTAAGTTAGAATGAGATGGCGGGCTACGGGAGAAAGAAAGGAGAGAGAGGGGCGAGATTAGGAGAAGAGGCGAACACAAAACGTTGGAAGGTAAAATAGAGAAACCACCAAGCAAGAAAACGGAAGAAAAGCAAAAAATTGAGAACGAATATTCCCCGCTAACTTAGGGACACACGAGAGCGACCCATAGAATCAGAAAAACAGTGGTCTAGCCATTTGCGTGATAAAGAAAGGGAGAGAATGGAA
>NW_019943436.1:112258-115294 GCF_002910315.2 Salvelinus sp. IW2-2015 | reverse complement strand
GGAGAGAGGTTTAGAAGGAGAGAGGAGGAGAAGGAGACAGAGGGTTAGAGGAGGAGAGGGGTTACGAAGTGAGAGAGGGGAAAGGAGAGGGGGTTTTTAGAAGGGAGAGAGGGGGAGAAGGGAGAGAGGGGGAGAAGGGAGAGTGCAATAGACAAAGCAACGGATGAATAGGAGGGGTGTGTGAGTGCAGAGTGCGTTGATCCCCTTGAAGCGAAGCTGTCCACAGGAGGATTTAGCTGGTCTAGTCTGGTCTGGGTTAGAGAATAGGAAGCAGATGTCTACTGTGGGAGTGAGTGTGTCTGTGTGTGTATGAGTGTGTGAGTCTCTCTCTCTCTCTGTATGTCCATCCTAGTCTCTGGACGGAGAGAGAGATGAGTGTGTCAAACAGGCAGTAAAAAACAGCTGCTGGCAGATTCCTCCGCCTCATTTACACTTCGTAAATCACCCATGATTCCCTGCTCCCCTTGACGCTGCTGAGAGGACGAACAGCCCTCCCTCCCTCCCTCCCTCCCTTTTCTCTTTATTTCTCTTTCTCACATGCATAAATGCTGTCTTTCTCTCTCTCTCTCTCTCTCTAACTCTATTCAATATCATATTTTCCCTAAACCCAACCCTTACTCTACCCTTAACCCCTAACCCTTAACCTAACCCCTAACCTTACCCATAACCATACTTCTAACCTTAATTGTAACCCTGTACCGTGACAGTAAATACAGGAACAAATGTATTCCATTTAGGATTAGGCCGTACATACGTACATAATGTACATACATACTGTACATATTGTATGTACTGTACATACATACTGTACATACATAATACTGTACATACATACATACATACATACATACATACATACATACATACATACATATATACTGTACATACATGCTGTACATACATACATACATTACATACATTCTACTGTACACACATAAATACTGTACATACATACTTTACATACATACTACTGTACATACATACTCCTGTACACACATACATACTGTACATACATACGTACATACATACATACTGTACAGACATAATACTGTACATACACACTACTGTGCATACATACTACTGTACATACAATAATGTACACACATATTGTACATGCATAATACTGTACATACATATTACTGTACATACATACATACTGTGCATACATACATAATGTACATACATACGTACATACATACATACTGTACATACATAATACTGTACATACAATACTGTACACACGTATTGTACATGCATAATACTGTACATACATACTACTGTGCATACATACATACTATACATACGTACGTTACATACATACTACTGTACATACATACTGTACATACATACTGTACATACATACTTTACAAACATACTACTGTACACACATTCATAATGTACAAACATACTTTACATACATGCTACTGTACATACATAATGTACATACATACGTAATGTACTTACATGCATGCTGTACATACATAATATTGTACATACATACTACTGTACATACATACTACTGTACATACATACTGTACATACATAATATTGTGCATACATAATAATGTACATACATACTACTGTACATACATAATAATGTACATACATAATACGGTACATGCATACCATTGTACATACATAATACTGTGCAAACATACATATATTACATACATTCTACTGTACACACAAAATACAGTACATACATACTACTGTACACACAAAATACAGTACATGCATACTTTACATACATACTACTGTACATACATACTACTGTACACACATACTTCACATACATACCACTGTACATACATACTGTACTGTACATACATACATACATACGTACGTACTGTACAGACATAATACTGTACATACATACTACTGTGCATAGTTGAGGTAGGCAAGTTGAGAACACGTTCTCATTTACAATTGCGACCTGGCCAAGATAAAGCAAAGCAGTTCAACACATACAACAACACAGAGTTACACATGGAATAAACAAACATACATAATAGAGATCGCCCGATTTTTATATATATATTTGTAGTAATGACAATTACAACAATACTCAATTAACAATTAATATTTTTATTTTAACTTAATATAATACATAAATAAAATATATTTAGTCTCAAATAAATAATGAAACATGTTCAATTTGTTTTAAATAATGCAAAAACACAGTGTTGGAGAAGATAGTAAAAGTGCAATATGTGCCATGTAAAAAAGCTAACGTTTATGTTCCTTGCTCAGAACATGAGAACATATTAAAGCTGGTGGTTCCTTTTAACATGAGTCTTCAATATTCCCAGATAAGAAGTTTTAGGTTGTAGTTATTATAGGAATTATAGGACTATTTCTCTCTATACCATTTGTATTTCATATACCTTTGACAATTATATGTTCTTATAGGCGATATAGTATTGCCAGCCTAATCTCAGGAGTTGATAGGCTTGAAGTCATAAACAGCGCTGTGCTTCAAGCATTGCTAAGAGCTGCTGGCAAATGCAGGAAAGTGCTGTTTGAATGAATGCTTACGAGCCTGCTGCCCGACTACCACTTTGACTTACACGCACTTCGCTGAATCAGATTCCTTGGACTTCCCTTATCAAATGCATACGACTTAATTATAAGTATAATAAACAACAAAGAAATTTATTCGAGCCTTTTAGGTCATTTTTAATATGGTCAACTATCCGGATTAAACTTCAATTTTGCGAAACATTCAAAGCGTTTAATCTTTCAAGTGGAAATTACGGAAACTGTTTCTGTATTTTATCGAACGGTTGTTGGCACCTAAGTCCTAAATATTCGCTGTTACATTGGCACAACCTTCAAATGTTATTGTTAATTATGTAGAATTCTGGCAAATTAATTACGGTCTTTGTTAGGAAGAAATGGTCTTCTTTCTTCCCCCGTCCTACATTAAGCAGGCACTGCATTGATTATATGCAAAGCAGACAAGCTAGATTTAAACGAGTAAATATCGATCAACCATGTGTACGTTACTTACTCTAGTGATTATGTTCTAAGATTGTT
>NW_019943436.1:101980-108870 GCF_002910315.2 Salvelinus sp. IW2-2015 | reverse complement strand
TACAGTATATATAGAAAAGAGGGGGTACAGTATATAGATAGAAAGAGAGAGGTACAGTATATAGATAGAGAGAGGTACAGTATATAGATAGATAGAGAGAGGTACAGTATATAGATAGAAAGAGAGGGGTACAGTATATAGATTAGAAAGAGAGAGGTACAGTATTTAGATAGAAAGAGAGGGGTACAGTATATAGATAGAAAGAGAGGGGTACAGTATATAGATAGAGAGAGAGGGAACAGTATATAGATAGGAGAGGTAGCAGTATATAGAAGAAAGAGAGATGTACAGTAATATAGATTGAAAGAGAGGGGTACAGTATATAGATAGAAGAGAGAGGTACAGTATTTAGATAGAAAGAGAGGGGTACAGTATATAGATAGAAAGAGAGGGGTACAGTATATAGATAGAGAGAGAGGGGTACAGTATATACGATAGGAGAGGTACAGTATTAGATAGAAAGAGAGAGGTACAGTATATAGATTGAAAGAGAGGGTACAGTATATAGATAGAAAGAGAGAGGTACAGTATATTAGATAGAAAGAGAGAGGTACAGTATATAGATAGAAAGAGAGGTGTACAGTATAAGATAGAAAGAGAGAGGTACAGTATATAGATAGAAAGAGGTACAGTATATAGATAGAAAGAGAGGGGTACAGTATATAGATGAAAGAGAGGAGGTACAGTATATAGATAGAGAGAGTACAGTATATAGATAGAAAGAGAGGGTACAGTATATAGATAGAAAGAGAGAGGTACAGTATATAGATAGAGAGAGGTACAGTATATAGATAGAAAGAGAGGGGTACAGTAATAGATAGAAAAGAGAGAGGTACAGTATATAGATAGAGAGAGGTACAGTATATAGATAGAAAGAGAGAGGTACGTATATAGATAGAGAGGGTACAGTATATATATAGAAAGAGAGGGGTACAGTATATAGATAGAGAGGGTACAGTATATAGATAGAAAGAGAGAGGTACAGTATTAGATAGAGAGAGGTACAGTATATAGATAGAAAGAGAGGGGTACAGTATATAGATAGAGAGGGGTTCAGTATATAGATAGAAAAGAGAGAGGTACAGTATATAGACAGAAAGGGAGGTACAGTATATAGATAGAGAGAGGTACAGTATAAGATAGAAAGAGAGGTACAGATATAGATAGAAAGAGAGAGGTACAGTATATAGATAGAGAGAGGTACAGTATATAGATAGAAAGAGAGGGGTACAGTATATAGATAGAGAGGGTACAGTATATAGATAGAAAGAGAGAGGTACAGTATATAGATAGAGAGAGGTACAGTATATAGATAGAAAGAGAGGGTACAGTATATAGATAGAGAGGGGTACAGTATATAGATAGAAAGAGAGAGGTACAGTATTATAGATAGAGAGAGGTACAGTATATAGATAAGAAAGAGAGAGGTACAGTATATAGATAGAAAGAGAGGGGTACATCATATAAGATAGAAAGAGAGGGGTACAGTATATAGATAGAGAGGGGTACAGTTATATAGATAGAGAGAGGTACAGTATATAGATAGAAAGAGAGAGGGAGAAAGAGATAGAGATAGAAGGTGAAAGAAGAAACATAGGGCATAGTAAGGAGTGAAGGTAAAGGAGATGAATTTAATCTGGAGCCTTAATAATTGAAGCACGTTAGTGTTCAAAGGGTAGTGGCTGGCTTAAAAGAGCAAGGCTAGAACAGCAAAGAGATCCCTAGGTTATCTCTTTAAACCCTGGTTACTTACAGGACGGACAGGTTTGAAGTGGGATTTACCTTCCCTTGTGACCTATCACCCCACCACCCCAACCTCTCTTTTCTCTTCTCTCTCTCTCTCTTCTCTCTCTCTCTCTCTCTCTCACACACACAGAGCCTTGGTTGATCTCTGGGATGAAAAGCAAGTGATTTGAACTAAGCATGAGGTTGCTAATGAGAGTCAGGTGATCCTTGGAGCACATACAGCACTTACAGTTCTCTGTACACTTAAGTGTGAAAGGTGACTGCTAACAGAAATAGTGTCTTCCTTCCTTCCTTCTCCTTCCTTCCTTCCTTCCTTCCTTCCTTCCTTCCTTCCTTCCTTCCTTCCTTCCCTTCCTTCCTTCCTTCCTTCCTTCCTTCCTTCCTTCCTTCCTTCCTTCCTTCCTTCCTTCCTTCCTTCTTCTTCCTTCCTCCCTCCCTCCCTCCCTCCCTCCTTAATATAGCCTGGTTGGTCTAGTAAAAACACTGGCCTGTCCTTACATGTCTTTCTTCCATGCTGAAGGCCTGGTGAAAGAATACATGTAATAATTTGATGGCCTCGGCACTCGTGACATTAATCGTAGACTGTCTGGCTATTGGCACTTCCCCAGTAATTGTACATGGAGAGATTAGCCCCGTCCGCCTCCCTCAGCTCCATTTCTCCCTCCCTCTTCTCAGCTCCATGCAACCGAGCCAAGTGGGTGCACTGCAGCCTACCATAATAGCCGTGATTTAATTTAGCTATTTAACCTGTAATTCCAGCAATATTTATTGAGGAGCGAGGGGAGAAAATTGGGCCATTAGCCAGGCGAGGATGAATACATTGAGATGAAAATGAACACTCCTAACTGGTAGTTGACCTTCGCGTTTTGTAGATTTTTTTTATTTTTATTAGTGCCGGCCGCAGTAATTATTGCAAATTGAATCATTGCGAAAACTGAAAATCATTCCGTAATGAGCATTTTTATTCGCTGCTGTGCTCCAAGGCCAGCAGGGCTGTATGTATAATGGTGTGACATCCCTGTACTGGGGCTGAAGGATGGCTATTGAAGAAGAAAAACAAGGGGGAAAAAATGCTTCTGAACTAGAATTATTTTTACGTTTGATACTTTTGTCAAATGTGTTTCACGTGATTGAGAGGATCAAGTCTGTCTATCAGTGCAGGCCCTTTATAGCGTGAAGAGCAAAGTACCTGCTCCACTTACTCACTCATTGCTAGAGCTGTCTGGGCTGCATTAGCGCCCCACTCATGATGCACAGAAGTTAACATGCTTGAATAATGCAACACGGCATGTAGAAATGGTTAATTACTGTTCGCAAAACAATGTCCATACAGGCTAGAACACTTACAATGCAAGACGATACCGGTAGCTTCCAGCTTTAATTGTAGGGAAACTTTCCTTGCTAGCTTGGGCTACAGCTGAATTCACTACCCTAGTACTTTGTTGTGATCATATGCAAACCGTAAAATGCAGATTTCTAAACTGATTGTCCCCAAAAACTATATTAATTCACTTTGTCTCCCTCGCCACCAAAAACTCATTCACTTATTCATCTCCCTCGCTTCCCGTCTGGTTTCCACTAGATTTCATAGACACAAATTCGGTGTTTTTTTTGTAGTTATATTGGTAAAAAAAAAGTCCCATTGATTGTAAGATTGTATAATTGATTCATTAATGCGTACAAGGCTGTCTTTAAATGTAATGATATTAAACTCAAAAGATGCCCAACAATTGAACAGAGCAGTAACTGAGTGTGTCTGTCTGGAACAAGTGCCATTTTGTGACTTTGGCAAATACGCCTTCTTCTTTTTGGGGGGGGGTATTCTTTTGGTATCGTTTTTGTTTTGCTATTGAGTGTCTTGATACTAAACTTGCTATCAATATCAATATCACAATTCTGGTATCTTGACAACACTAGGGGGGATAGAGAGAGAAAGACAGAGAGAAGGTGAGAGAAAGAGAAAGATGGCTGTATACTGTAGTATTAACTATGACATGGTAAATTAGCATCTTAACCTCTGTGAATGGATCAACCTGTTTCTATATGCTTTCTCTCCAGTTAAATAAAGTGCCTTCAGAAAGTATTCACACCCCTTGACTTTTTCCACATTTTGTTGTTACAGCCTTCATTTAAAAGGGATTAAAATGGGATTTTCTGTCTCTCGCTTACACTCAATTACCCATAATGTGAAAGTGGAATTATGTTTTTTATTTTGACAAATGAGTTAAAAATGAAAAGCTGAAATGTCTTGAGTCAATAAGTATTGAACACCTTTGTTATGGCAAACCTAAATAAATTCAGGAGTAAACATGTGCCTACCGAGTCACAGAACACTCTGTGTTCAATAATAGTACTTAACATGATTTTTGACTGACTACCTCATCTCTGTACCTCACACATACAATTATGTGCGGGGTTATTATGTGACTTGTATGTGTGGGGTACAGAGATGAGGTAGTCATTAGAAAATCATGTTAAACACTATTATTGTGCTCAGAGTGAGTCCATGCAACTTATTTAGACTTGCCATAACAAAGGGGTTGAATACTTAGCGTCTGAAGACATTTCAGTTTTTCATTTTAAATTAATTTGTAAAAATTTCTAAAAACAATTACACTTTGACATTATGGAGTGTTGTGTGTAAGCCAGTGACAAAAAAATCTCTATTTAATCCATTGACAAAAAAACGTTATTTAATCAATTTTAAATTCATGTAACACAACAGAATGTGTAAAAAGTCAAGTGGTGTGAAGACTTTCTGAAGGAAAGCATCACTACTGAATGCTGCTCTCTTCACATCATCATGCCTGAATATTTCCTCAACACGGACAATTCTCCTGCTTGTTTTGTTTGGATAGAGGGAGGGATGGAATTTGCTGCCTACCGGCAATTCTCAAAACCCTGCTACATCTCTTTCTCCTTCTTTCCTTCCCCCTTCTTCTCCCTTCTTCTTCTTCAGATGTTTATTTTTTTGTTGACAGGCTGGAAAAAATGAAAATGGGATGGGGGAAGGGTAATGTGCCAATTTATTTGTCACCATTGTCTTGTGTTTTTTTAGTTTTTTTGTCTTGACGACATATGGCTGCTCCTGTTAGACGTGGGGAGATGCAAATGGGGGGGGGGTCTGCCTTTAAATGAGGCAGCGGCGCTGACATGAGGCTTTTTGAAGAGCGCACATCACAACACTCCAGGGACCAACAGCAGGGGAGCTCCCACAATGCATCAAACTGGTGGTGGGCAGGAGACAGAGACAAGAGACAGAGACTGGTGGTGGCAGGAGACAGAGACAAGAGACAGAACTGGTGGTGGGAGGAGACAGAGACAAGAGACAGAAACTGGTGGTGGGCAGGAGAGCAGAGACAAAGAGACAGAAACTGGTGTGGGCAGGAGACAGAGACAAGAGACAGAAAATGGTGGTGGGCAGGAGACAGAAGACAAGAGACAGAGACAGGTGGTGGGCAGGAGACAGAGACAGAGACCTGGTGGTGGGCAGGGACAGAGACAAGAGACAGAAACTGGTGGTGGGCAGGAGACAGAGACAGAGACAGAAGCTGGTGGTGGGCAGGAGACAGAGACAAGAGACAGAAACTGGTGGTGGCAGGGACAGACGACAAGAGACAGGCTGGTTGGAGCAGGAGACAGAGACAAGAGACAGGAAACTGGTGGTGGGCAGGAGACAGAGACAAAGACAGAAACTGGTGGTGGGCAGGGAAGACAGAGACAGAGACTGGTGGTGGGCAGGAGACAGAGACAAGAGACAGAAACTGGGTGGGCAGGGACAGAGCAAGAGACAGAGACTGGTGGTGGGCAGGAGACAGAGACAAGACCAGATGACGTGGGTGGGCAGGAGACAGAGACAAGAGACAGAACTGTGTGGTGGGCAGAGACGGCAGAGACAGAAACTGGTGATGGGCAGGAGACAGAGACAAGAGACAGAGACTGGTTGGTGGGCAGGAGACAGAGACAAGAGACAGAAACTGGTGGTGGGCAGGAGACAGAGACGGTGAAATGGGCAGTGTAGAGGGACGAGAGCAAGAGACAGAGACTGGTGGTGGGCAGGAGACAGAAGACAAGAGACAAGAACTGGTGGTCAGAGCAGAGTGAGGAGACAGAGACAAGAGACAGAGACTGGTGGTGGCAGGAGACAGAGACAGAGAGACAGAGACTGGTGTGGGCAGGAGACAGAGACAAGAGACAGAGACTGGTGGTGGGCAGGAGACAGAGACAAGAGCAGAACTGTGGGGGCAGAAGAGACAGAGACAAGAGACAGAGACTGGTGGTGGGCAGGAGACAGAGACAAGAGACAGAGACTGGTGTGGGCAGAAAGACAGAGACAAGAGACAGAGACTGGTGGTGGGCAGGAGACAGAGACAAGAGACAGAAACTGGTGGTGGGCAAGGAGAACAGAGACAAGAGACAGAGACTGGTGGTGGGCAGGGAGACAGAGAAGAGACGAGACTGGTGGTGGCAGGAGACAGAGACAAGAGACAGAAACTGGTGGTGGGCAGGAGACAGAGACAAGAGACAGAGACTGGTGGTGGGCAGGAGACAGAGACAAGAGACAGAAACTGTTGTGGGGCAGGGAGACAGAGACAGAGAACTGGTGGTGGGCAGGAGACAGAGACAAGAGACAGAACTGGTGGTGGGCAGGTGACAGAGACAAGAGACAGAAACTGGTGGTGGGCAGGAGACAGAGACAAGAGACCAGAGACTGGTGGTGGGCAGGAGACAGAGACAAGAGACAGAAACTGGTGGGTGGGCAGGAAGACAGAGACAGAGACACAGAAACTGGGTGTGGGCAGGAGACAGAGACAAGAGACAGAGACTGGTGGTGGGCAGGAGACAGAGACAAGAGACAGAAACTGGTGGTGGGCAGGAGACAGAGACAAAGAGACAGAAACTGGTGGTGGGCAGGTGACAGAGACAGAGACTGGTGGTGGGCAGGGAAGGACAAGAAACAGAACTGGTGGTGCAGGTGACAGAGACAGAGACTGGTGGTGGGCAGGAGACAGAGACAGAGCAGAGACTGGTGGTGGCAGGAGACAGAGACAAGAGACGAACTGGTGGTGGGCAAGGAGACAGAGACAAAGAGACAGAAACTGGTGGTGGGCAGGAGACAGAGAACAGAGAAGACTGGTGGTGGG
>NW_019943436.1:91824-101955 GCF_002910315.2 Salvelinus sp. IW2-2015 | reverse complement strand
GACAGAGACTGTGGTGGGCAGGGAGACAGAGACAAGAGACAGAAACTGGTGGTGGGCAGAGAGACAGAGACAAGAGACAGAGACTGGTGGTGGGCAGGAGACAGAGACAAGAGACAGAGACTGGTGGTGGGCAGAGACAGAGACAAGAGACAGAAACTGGGTGGTGGGCAGGAGACAGAGACAAGAGACAGAGACTGGTGGTGGGCAGGAGACAGAGACAAGAGACAGAAACTGGTTGGTGGGCAGGAGACAGAGACTGGTGGTGGGCAGGAGACAGAGAACAAGAGACAGAAACTGGTGGTGGGCAGGAGAACAGAGACAAGAGAACAGAGGACTGGTGGTGGGCAGGAGACAGAGACAAGAGACAGAAACTGGTGGTGGGCAGGAGGACAGAGACAAGAGACAGAGACTGGTGGTGGGCAGGAGACAGAGACAAGAGACAGAGACTGGTGGTGGGCAGGAGACAGAGACAAGAGACAGAAACTGGTGGTGGGCAGGAGACAGAGACAAGAGACAGAGACTGGTGGTGGGCAGGAGACAGAGACAAGAGACAGAGAACTGGTGGTGGGCAGGAGACAGAGACAAGAGACAGAGACTGGTGGTGGGCAGGAGACAGAGACAAGAGAACAGAAACTGGTGGTGGGCAGGAGACAGAGGACAAGAGACAGAGACTGGTGGTGGGCAGGAGACAGAGACAGAGACAGAAACTGGTGGTGGGCAAGGAGACAGAGACAAGAGACAGAGATGGTGCGTGGGCAGGAGACAGAGACAAGAGACAGAGACTGGTTGGTGGGCAGGAGACAGAGACAAGAGACAGAAACTGGTGGGTGGGGCAGGAGACAGAGACAAGAGACAGAACTGGTGGTGGCAGGAGACAGAGACAAGAGACAGAGACTGGTGGTGGGCAGGAGACAGAGAACAGAGACAGAGACTGGTAGGTGGGCAGGAGACAGAGACAAGAGGACAGAGACTGGTGGTGGGCAGGAGACAGAGACAAGAGACAGAAACTGGTGGTGGGCAGGGAGACAGAGACAAGAGACAGAGACTGGTGGTGGGCAGGCAGACAGAGACAAGAGACAGAAAACTGGTGGTGGGCAAGGAGACAGAGACAAGAGACAGAGACTGGTGGTGGGCAGGAGACAGAGACAAGAGACAGAGACTGGTGGTGGGCAGGAGACAGAGACAAGAGACAGACGACTGGTGGTGGGCAGGAGACAGAGACAAGAGACAGAAACTGGTGGTGGGCAGGAGACAGAGAACAAGAGACAGAGACTGGTGGTGGGCAGGAGACAGAGACAAGAGACAAGACTGGTGGTGGGCAGAAGAGACAGAGCAGACTGGTAGGTGGCAGCGAGACAGAGACAAGAGACCAGGAAACTGGTGGTGGGCAGGAGACAGGAGACAAGAGACAGAGACTGGTGGTGGGCAGGAGACAGAGACAAGAGACAGAGACTGGTGGTGGGGAGGTGACAGAACTGGTGGTGGGCAGGAGACAGAGACAAGAGACAGAGACTGGTGGTGGGCAGGTGACAGAGACAAGAGACAGAAACTTGTGGTGGGCAGGAGACAAGACAAGAGACAGAGACTGGTGGTGGGCAGGTGACAGAGACAAGAGACAGAGACTGGTGGTGGGGAGGGACAGAGACTGGTGGTGGGCAGGAGACAGAGACAAGAGACAGAGACTGGTGGTGGGCAGGAGACAGAAACAAGAGACAGAACTGGTGGTGGGCAGGAGACAGAGACAAGAGACAGAAACTGGTGGTGGGAGGTGACAGAGACTGGTGGTGGTGCAGGTGACAGAGACAGAGACTGGGGTGGGCAGGTGACAGAGACAGAACTGGTGGTGGGGAGGTGACAGAGACTGGGTGGGCAGGTGACAGAGACAGAGACTGGTGGTGGCAGGTGACAGAGACAGAGACTGGTGGTGGGGAGGTGACAGAGACAAGACTGGTGGTGGGCAGGTGACAAGAGACAGAGACTGGTGGTGGGCAGGTGACAGAGACAGAGACTGGTGCGTGGGGAGGTACAGAGACAGAGACTGTGGTGGGCAGGGTGACAGAGACAGAGACTGGTGGTGGGGAGGACAGAGACAGAGACTGGTGGTGGCAGAGACAGAGACAGAGACCTGGTGGTGGGAGGTGACAGAGACAGAGACTGGTGGTGGGGGAGGGACAGAAGACTGGTGTGGGCAGGTGACAGGACAGAGACTGGTGGGGGCAGGTGACAGAGACTCAGCTCCAGCCCTGCATCCTGCTATTGATGAATGCAATTGTACAGCTTTGTCCTGTTCTGTTCTAACCAGGCCAGGCGGCAAGAAGATGGGTGGGTGGCTGGTGAGAGGAAACAGCGCTGCCTGCTTCCCCGCCGCACCGTATGTCTGTCTCTTGTCTCTGTCTCCTGCCCATCACCAGTCTCTGTCTCTTGTCTCTGTCTCCTGCCCACCACCAGTCTCTGTCTCTATCTCTGTCTCCTGCCCATCACCAGTCTCTGTCTCTATCTCTGTCTCCTGCCCATCACCAGTTTCTGTCTCTATCTCTGTCTCCTGCCCATCACCAGTCTCTGTCTCTATCCCTGTCTCCTGCCCATCACCAGTCTCTGTCTCTGTCCTTGTCTCCTGCCCATCACCTGTCTCTGTCTCTATCTCTGTCTCCTGCCCATCACCTGTCTCTGTCTCCTGCCCATCACCAGTCTCTGTCTCCTGCCCATCACCTGTCTCTGTCTCCTGCCCATCACCTGTCTCTGTCTCCTGCCCACCACCAGTCTCAGAGGAGGGAAACAGACCCAGGTTACACTGTGTCACAAACCTAGATTTAGTCTTAGCCTATGTTTGTGTGTGTGTGTGTGTGTGTGTGTGTGTGTGAGAGTGAGAGAGACGGTGAGAGTGTGTTTAAAATCAGAATAGTTATGTAGGTAGTTATATGTGAAGTTTAATTTACACACATTGCATATACACACAAACACACACACACAAAATATTCCCCCGTGGAATATACTTTTGAGTTTTTCTATGCAACAGTGTATACATTGAGGTTCAGTTATATTTTGTCCCCCCTCCAGGGTTTATGAAATTTTAATGAAAGATATACTATTTTATTTCAGATCTAGGGAATTTCTGCCCATATTTAATATTAAACAAATATTATTTAATATTTATGAAATTAATAAAACATATTATAGTCTGAGAATAATTAAGAATTATGGAGTTTGTATACTTCCATCACTTTGTTATTCAATGGATGGACAATTAAAGGTCTGAGATCTTTTTTGTTCCATAATTTTTCTGGAGAAGTTTTGAAGCTTTGGCAATACACACAATCCATCCCTCCTCCTTTCCCCCTCTCTCCCCTCCCTCCCTTTCTCTCTCTACGTTCCTCTCTCCCTCTTTCCCTTGCCCCCTCTCTCCCTCTTTCCCTAGCTCTCTCCCTTTGTAAGCCATCCAACAGCCCTCCTGCCAAAGATGTGTGAACGCGGGCCAAACCAAACACAGGCATGGGGCCAGCCCGACGCGGCACGCTTCCACTAATAGAGAGGGAGAGAGGAAGGGCTTCCAGACCCTAGCAGGACTCTTACAGGACATCAGACTTCTTTACGCTGGATAATGGCTTAATGACAGACTAAATGACGTCCCGCAGTAAAAACCAATGTCAGCACCTCATTAGAAGATCCTATAGACCTCTTTTCTCCTCCCCTACGCCACTTCCTCTTCAGTTTAGCACCTTGATCTTTTATTGTGTTGTTGGAAAACATCTCTCAAGCAGGAGACGGCCCCCCTTTAGTCAACAGTAAATACAATTTGGTTCGGCAGCTCGGCAAATCTCTCTCTCTCTTTGTCAACAAAGTCAAAAAATCACCACACAAACCAAAGCTTATAATAACAAGTTAATGCCATGTTGCCAAATGAATGAAAATCAATATTATTTTCGCCCTCTCTCTGTCTGTCTCCTTCCTCTTCCTCTCTCCCTCCTACAACTAAAACAATACGGAGTAAGAATTCTGAGCTTTAATTTTAATCTCATAAATGAGGTCGGATAACAATGAAAACCCAACAGTGGTGAAATGCATTCATAGTTATTTGGTGTGATTTACACACAAACACACAGGCATCCAATTTAGTGCATTCTCCCTCATGTTCAATGCTTGGAGAGAGCAAATGACTGTGCTGTGATTGGTTTGATCTGTCACAATAGAGGAAGCTAGCTGTGTGAGAAGAACATGTTTGGTAAATCACCTGCTTTGGATAACAGGATGGTCCTGTCAGTCTGGACAGTGATTGGTCAATGTATCATGTATCCTTGGCAACACATCTGGGTTGAGACCACAGGGACTTCTGTAACTTCCTCTGTATCTTTGCTGTGTGTGTGTATGTGTACTGTATGTGTTTATTCACTTGTGTCTGTAAGTGTATTCATGTGTGTGTGTGTGCTTGTAAAGCCCAGATTGGCATGCAACATTTGACACAGCCTGTTTGGAAACCCATGATCGTTATTAGCCATTGTTTCTGCTTAATTGAATCAGGGGCTTAGCGTGGTGCGAGGCAGCGTCCGTGGATGACACACACTGTGGCATCCCCTCTCTCTCTCTCCACTCTCTGTCCTCTCTCTCCCTATTATCTGTCCTCACTCTCCCCTCTCTCTCATCTCCAAGCAGCAGCTGTTTCACAATGGGAGTGTGTCTCGTGGAAAACAAGATCATCACTCTCCCCCTTACTGCTTCTTTAAGACTCCACCACTCACCGTCTCAGATCATTACCCCCTTACTGCTTCTTTAAGACCACCACTCACCATCTCTTCTCATTATACTGGAGGAACTTTTCTCTCTTGAGAACTGGAGTTTTATTCTTTACATTCTGCACATGGCAGTAGAGTGAGAATTGGTCATGGTGAAATGTCTGTCTGTCTGTCTGTCTGTCTGTCTGTCTGTCTGTCTGTCTGTCTGTCTGTCTGTCTGTCTGTCTGTCTGTCTGTCTGTCTGTCTGTCTGTCTGTTGTCTGTCTGTCTGTCTGTCTTGTCTCTGTCTTGCTCCTGCTGCTGCCTGCCTGCCTGCTGCTGCCCTGCCTGCCTGCCTGCTCTGCTGCCTGCCTGCTGCCTGTCTGTCTGTCTGTCTGTCTGTCTGTCTGTCTGTCAAGACTGGCAGGATCTCCTCTACAGTGTGAGAGGATGTGGAATCTTTATAGGTGTTGGAACAGGTCTCCTTCAAGTCACGATCTAAGTCCAACCATTTGTGTCTCAATGATCATATGTGACTCACCACCTGGATTCGGTCTTATGTAGCAACATTTGAATTTCTGTTTTTTTTAACGTTGGATAAAAGTAGAGACTCAGAGCTACAAAATGGTATATCATACACTGCATTTGAGGAACAATGGGGAAAGAATGTTGCTTTGAAAGTTGATCAACTTGTAAACTCACTTTTGAGAAAACTGTCTTTCAATGTATTGGTACTACTATTGGAGAGCCCTTCTTTGTTTTCACCCATTCAGCATTGTTCACACCCTCTTAAGCCTCAGCCCCACCCATCTCTTTAAGGGTTGATCCAACTGTTCTGTACTAACTTGCCAGCTGCTTCCAGACATCTAAGAGAGAACAGCTCACTGAACATAACTCGCCCTAGCAGAGCTGGTTAGGCTGTTACAGTATGTTGTCCAGAGCGTTGGTGACTGCAACTGTTCTGTCAGATTGTCCGTCCGTAAATTTAGAGCATTTCACGTTCAGAGCTCTGGCCAATAAGTAGTGTTGTTCCAAAAGCTCTGACCTCACAACTACAGTCAAGCATCCAAGCTAACTGGCTAACATTGGCTTTCTACTTCCAGACACACAATGTGAGAACACCCCACTCTGACCATTTTACTCCCCCTAGCAGAGCTGGTTAGGCTGTTGTCATGTTATCCAGAGCGTTGGTGACTGTAACTGTGCTGCTGGCAACAATTGAATTGCGCTTTGTTGCCGACGTTTACTGACACCGGACATATTCAACGGGTGTTGAGCGTTAAAAAATGTATCAGTTATTCTGCGCTCTGGCACACTAAGACGAGAGTCTTTTGTTAAGAAATGTAGCTAGATAGCTAGACCCAGCCAGCTAGCGTTAGCTAGCTAACAGTACATTTGAAATGAAACCACTTTCTGTCAAAATTAGAAAGATGTAATATCTGAAAATGTAGCTAGCTAGACTATCTTACCAGTATACATCATGGTTGGACGCGTCTCCTGCCTGATGCCATGCACACGATGTAATCCAGACTGGTGTTTTCTCCATCTCCTCAGCTCCTCAAATTCCACTGATTTCAAAACTCGGTCCTCCAGAAAGTGGAGCGCCACACGTATGCAGTTCTACTACGTGATGTTGTTAAAAAAAGCCACATTAGAAAGGATTACCTACACATACTGACCAGCTCATATTATAGACAGGATTACCTACACATACTGACCTGCTCATATTATAGACAGCATTACCTACACATACTGACCAGCTCATATTATAGACAGGATTACCTACACATACTGACCAGACCTCTGCTGCACAAACTCTCTCACTTCTTCCTCTCTGCATACTCTCACCCACTCACACTCTATCCTGCTCTGGGGTGCTTGGTTGTGCAGAGTGGTGGCGACAATACACACACACACACACACACCCATTCTGAACGTACTGCTACACACACATGGGATGGTTTCAGGAGACTAGCGCGTATGTCACCGGAGACGTCACTCTTCACAGGAGAGACGTTTGAATGGATACTTTTTGGGGACAGAAATGCCTTCTGGAACAACGTCTTCACCTCCCTTATCTCACCTTATTTGCTTCACATTGTATATAGACTTATTTTCCTACGTATTATTGAACTATGTTTGTTTTTCTTCCATGTGTAACTCTGTGTTGTTTGTATGTTCGACACTGCTTTGCTTTAAACTTGCCAGGTCGCAATTGTAAATGAGAACTTGTTCTCAACTTGCCTACCTGGTTAATAAAGGTTTTAAATATTTTTTTTTAAACATGTGAACTTTCATGTGCCATAATAACAACCTTGTATGCCATCTGTAAATACAATAAAATTGTTAAATTAGAGCCTAGTTGGTTAGCCACAGAAAAAGTCAGCAACCTTTTCGTTAGCCATGGGTGGGCTGGACATGCCAAGAGATGAGTTGGGATTGGTCTGCATGTTACAGTAGCACGCTATAAATATGAGCTTGGTCAGTATGTGTAGGTAATCCTGCTATAAATGGCTGGTCAGTATGTGTAGGCTAATCCTGTCTATAATCATGAGCTGGTCAGTATGTGTAGGTATCTGTCCTATATATGAGCTGGTCAGTAATGTGTAAGGTAAATCCGTCTATAATATGAGCTGGTCAGTAATGTGTAGGTAATCCTGTCCTATAATTGAGCTGGTCAGTATGTGTAGGAATCTGTATAATATGGTCAGAGAGAACTGTGTTATTGAGTGGTCGTAGTGTAGGTAATCCTGTCTATAATAATTGAGTTGGTCAGTATGTGTAGGTATCCTGTCTAAATAATGGAGCTGGTCAGTATGTGGTAGGTATGCATAATGAGCTTCGTGTTGTACTTCTATAATAAGGAGCTGGTCAGTATGTGTAGGTATCCTGTCTTAATATGAGCTGGTCATATGTGGTAGTATCCTGTCTATAAATACTTGGTCAGTATGTGTAGGTAACCTGTCTATAATATGAGCTGGTCGTAATGTAAGGTAATCATGTCTATAATATGAGCTGGTCAGTCTGTGTATGGTAATCTGTCCTATAATATGAGTGGTCAGTAATGTGTAGGTAATCCTGTCTATAATAGAGCTGGGTCAGTAATGTGTAGGTTATCCTGTCTATAATATGAGCTGGTCAGTATGTGTAGGGAATCCTGTCTATAATATAGCTGTCCGTAAAGTGTAGGTAATTCCTGTCTATAGATATGAGCAGGTCAGTATGTGTAGGTAATCCTGTCTATAAATAATGAGAGGTCAGTATGTGTCGGTAATTCCTGTCCTATATTGGAGCTGGGTCAGTATGTGTAGGTAATCTGTCTATAATATGAGCTGGTCAGTAATGTGTAGGTATCCTGTCTATAATTGATCCGAGGTTCAGTATGTGTAGGTAATCCTGTCATAATATGGGAGCAGGGTCAGTTTATGTGTAGGTAATCCTGTCTATAATATGAGCTGGTCAGTATGTGTAGGTAATCCTGTCTATAATTAATGAGCAGGTCGTATGTGTAAGGTATCCTGTCTATAATATGAGCTGGTCAAGTAATGTGGAGGTATCCTGTCTATACCATATGAGCTGGTCAGTAATTGTTAGGTAATGCTGTCTATAATATGAGCAGGTCAGTATGTGTGGTAATCCTGTTATAATATGAGTGGTCGTATGTGTTAGGTAATCTTTCTTAATGTGGCTTTTTTTAAACACCATCAACGTAGTAGACTGCTACGTGTGGCGCTCCACTTTCGGAGGACCGAGTTTTGAAATCAGTGGATTTGAGGAGCTGAGGAGATTTGGAGAAACCCAAGTCTGGATTAACATCGTGTGCATGGCATCAGGAGGAGACGCGTCAACCATGATGTATACTGGGGTAAGATAAGTCTACTAGCTAATTTTCAGATATTACATCTTTTCTAATTTTGACAGACAAGTGGTTTCATTTCAAATGTCTGTTAGCTAGCTAACGCTAGCTGGCTGGGGTCTAGCTATCTACTCTACGTTTCTTAAACAAAGACTCTCCGTCTTAGTGTCAGAGCGCAGAATAACTGATACATTTTTTAAGCTCAAAGCCGTGGTGAATATATCGGTGTCAGTAAACTCGGCAAACAAGCGCAATTTCAATTGTTGCCGGTAGCAGCACAGTTTTACAGTCACCAAACGTCTGGATTAACATGACAACAGCTAACCAGCTCTGCTTAGGGGAGTCAAAATGGTTCAGAGTGGGGTGTTTCTACATTTGTGTGTCTGGGAAGTAAGAAAGACAATGTTTCGCCAGTTAGCTTGGATGCTTGACTGTAGTTTGTGAGGTCGAGCTTTTGGAATCAACAACTACTATTGGCCCAGAGCCTGAACGGAAATGCTCCTAAATTTACGGACGGACAATCTCGAACAGAACAGTTGCAGTCACCAAACGCTTCTGGACAACATACTGTATACAGCCTAACCAGCTTTCTGCTAGGGCCGAGTTATGTTCAGTGAGCTGTTTCTCTCTTAGAGTCTGGAAGCAGCTGGCAAGTTAGTACAGAACAGTTGGAATCAACCCTTAAAGAGATGGGTGGGGCTGAGGCTTAAGAGGGTGTGATCACTGCTGAATGGTGAAAGAACAAAGAAGGGTCTCCAATAGTATACCAATAATTGAAGGACAAGTTTTCTCAAAGTGAGTTTACAAGTTGATCAACTTCAAAGCAACTTCTTTCCCCATTGTTCCTCAATTGCAGTGTATGAATACATTTTGTAGGCCTGAGTCTCTACTTTTATCCAACGTTAAAAAAACAGAAATTCAAATGTTGCTAAGTAAGACCGAATCCAGGGGTGAGTCACATTATGATCATGAGACACAAATGGTTGGAACTTAGATCGTGAATTGAAGGGACTGTTCCAACACCTATAAAGATTCACATCCTCTCACAACTGTAGAGGAGAAATCCTGCCAGTCTTGAAGACAGACAGACAGACAGACAGACAGACAGACGACAACGACAGGCAGGCAGGCAGGCAGGCAGGCCCAGCAGGCAGGCAGGCAAGGCAGGCAGGCAGGCAGGCAAAGGCAGGCCGGCAGGCAGACGACGACAGACAGACAGACAGACAAGACAGACGACAGACAGACAAGACAGACAGACAGACAGACAGACAGGCCGGCAGCAGGCAGGCAGGCAGGCAGGCAGGCAGCAGGCAGGCAGCAGAACAGACAGACAGACAGACAGACAGACAGACAGACATAGACAGACAGACAGACAGACAGACAGACCAGACAGACAGACAGCCAGACAGACAGACAGACAGACAGACAGACAGACAGACATTTCACCATGACAATTCTCACTCTAACTGCCATGTGCAGAATGGTAAAAGAATAAACCTCCAGTTCTCAGAGAGAAAAAGTCTCCTCCAGTGATACCATGAGAAGAGATGGTGAGTGGTGGTCTTAAAC
>NW_019943436.1:77082-91799 GCF_002910315.2 Salvelinus sp. IW2-2015 | reverse complement strand
GTAATCCGTCTATACATGAACTGGTTCAGTGTGTGTAGGTAATCCGTCTAGACACTGAAACTGTCCATGTGTGTAGGTTTAAATTCCCTGTTCTATTGGAAACCACCATGAAAAAAAAAAAAAAACTTTTGGCAAAGTGTTTTTGTGTAAGGGGGGTAATCCTTCTTATGACATGAACTGTCAGTGTGTTTAGGTAATCCTGTCTGTAAACATACTGTCGAGAGAGAGAGAGAGAGAGAGAGAGAGAGAGAGAGAGAGAGAGAGAGAGAGAGAGAGAGAGAGAGAGAGAGAGACGGCTGAAGCAGTGGCACAGGTTTTTTTCATATGGAAATGTGAAATAAGGGGGTGATTAAATAGAGCTGTATATTAAAGTACAGCTGACATTAGAATTAGCATAATGTGCTCTGGCCTCGGGCTGCATACTTTATTTGCCATCTGTGTCGGACTCCTTCCCCCTGGGAGGATTCACACTGAAAACTCCTCAATAAACTCACGGCTCACTCCACTCCATCCCTCCGTCCCTCCATCAGAGGGCACTAATACCATCCCAGGGAGAGGATCCCGGCCAGGGGAGGACAGTCATTCCCGCTTAATTGTGGGGCAGAAATGAATTACATTTATTGACCTTCAGCCCCCAATGAAATGTTTTGTATGCTGAAGAAGTTCAGCCAGTACAGTGGAGTGGAGCAAGAGAGAGAAGAGAGAGAAGAGAGAGAAGAGAGAGGAGAGAGAGAAGAGAGAGGAGAGAGAGAAGAGAGAGAAGAGAGAGAAGAGAGAGAAGAGAGAGAGGGGAGAGAGAGGAGAGAGAGAAGAGAGAGAGAGAGAGAGAAGAGAGAGAGAGAGAGAGAAGAGAGAGAAGAGAGAGAGGAGAGAGAGGAGAGAGAGAAGAGAGAGAGAAGAGAGAGAGAAGAGAGAGAGAAATTGAGAGGGCAAAGAGGGGCAGGTGTAAGAAATAGAGACCCTGGTTGATTTCCAGTGTTTCCTTTATGTAGCACTAGGGCTTTGAAAAGAACTGGACCTTAACATAAGAGAGGGGAAATATGGGGGGGGTGGATGGAATAATGTGTGTGTTTTTGTGTATTATGGGGGGGGATGAGGAAGATACAGGGGATTGTGTGTGGCTATGAGCGTGTGTGTGTGGTGGGGAGGGGGACAGCAGGCCCTTAATGTGTCGCCTGAACGGGGGGTCATTGTGTGTGTCCACTATAATTAAGTCAAAGGGTTTACAGGGCCAGGGCAGTCATGCTTCAGTACTGAGGTGAGCAGCTGTTCCTTCTCCTTAACAGACGAGACACACACACATACACTGTACACACGTCAGACAGCCACGCATAAACATCTCCTTACATCCCCACTCAATGCAGGGGAAATGCTTTTACACCAGACCTTTCCAATGCAGCCCCACTAAGTGCCATGCGTGAAGATGTGGTTTAAACGTTTTTTTGTGCAGACAGATTGATTGAGTCATTCTTTGAGCTGACATCACAGAAGCAATAATTGATTTGTGCAAATGTTACAGTGTTAAAGAGAAATGACCAGTGTGTTATTTGATAAAGCGTTGGACATTACAGTGCAGTAATGAGGTTTAAAAGGCGATTTCAGAAATCTGTTTGTCTTGGAGATGCATTTAGAGCACAAGCTCAGTGTTGCTTTAGCGGAGCGTCATATTTATTGATCAGGCTTGTAGATTCCCATCACTTTTATTAGCCTTGAAATCAGATATAATCATGCTAGTTAGTATTTACTAATCTAAGTGCACATGATTCACAATTTTACATAAATGAAATAAGACCAGCGCAATTATCATTTTTAAATTAATAATATGAACAATTTATTATGCATTTATTATTATTAAAGATAAGAATAAGCAGCCTTAGAACATTTTATTTCAACAAAATGACTGTTTTTGCATATCCCTCGTGAAGTATCAAGAGGAGTTGTTGTTATTCAAACAATAACAAGATGGTCTAATCATATTTCAGTGACCGGAATAGACCTTCTGTTCTGGGTTGAACATCTGTCTTACATCTGCATTGTGACCTACATATCATCAGAGGCCATGCAGATGGTCATGTCTAGATGGGATCCAGCTTATGTCAAATTTAGATCAATATTATTATTTTTTTTGTTAACCCTAACTCTTTTTATAACCTTAACCTAATTCTCCTAACCTGCTTCGTCAGTTCTCCTAACCTGCTTCGTCAGTTCTCCTAACCTGCTTCGCCAGTTCTCCTAACCTGCTCCGTCAGTTCTCCTAACCTGCTTCGTCAATTCTCCTAAACTTGCTTGTCAGTTCTCCTAACCTGCTTTGTCAGTTCTCCTAAACCTGCTATGAAAAGCTGTGTTTTTCCCAGCAATGACCCATGCAGACACACTGTGTGTTCACTATCCTTCTCCCTATACAGCCTTTCTCTGGAGCTCTCTACTCCCTGGACCAATGAGTGTCTGAGGTGGAGTTGGGATATGCAGCAAACACATTTCCACTTCACACAAATATATGAAATGGGATAAATATAAACACCCACCAAATCATTATTATTATTTATGATTCTTCAGCCTCTGTGTACAGAGTATAGACATACTTAATGTATACACACACACACACACACACAGGCACAAATCTCTGAATCCAATACTTAACAATTACAGAAACGTTATTTTTTCATCTGTACTCTAAATTGAAGCATTAGGTAAAAACACAAAGCTTTCATTGAATAAATAAATTAATCTAGTTTCCAAGAGCACAATTACAATTTCCCACTTTATATGTGTGTGTGTGTTTTATACCAATCCCCATAGGAACGTGACAGTCTGTGTTTAACGTCCATTTTCACTGCATGTGCTGGATATTATGCTTGTTTGTGTCGCTGCGGTAACGAGTCCCATTGGCATTACCCAACCGGCATGTGTAACACAGGGGCTGGGCCATCAATTAGTTATGTACTGTTAAAGGTACAGAGCTATGCCAAGCACCACAGCCTAGAACGTCTGTCTGTCTGTCTGTCTGTCTGTCTGTCTGTCTGTCTGTCTGTCTCTGTCTGTCTGTCTGTCTGTCTGTCTGTCTGTCTGTCTGTCTGTCTGTCTGTCTNTGTCTGTCTGTCTGTCTGTCTGTCTGTCTGTCTGTCTGTCTGTCTGTCTGTCTGTCTGTCTGTCTGTCTGTCTGTCTGTCTGTCGCTCTTGCTCTTGCTCTCTTTCAATTCAATTCAATTTGCTTTATTGGCATGAGGTAACAATGTACATATTGCCAAACCTTACTTTGGAGATTTACAAGTCAATATTTGATCCCGCCGTCTAAATGTGTGTGGCGAGTCATTAAGTGCCTCTTCATTTGCAAAGTTGAACAACCACACACAGAGAAAATAAGTTATACATGTCTTGTTATTTTTTTTATTGTACTGAACCTTTATTAATACAGGAAGTCTGTTGAGGTCAGAAGACCTCTTTTACGAAGGAGACCTGTAAACACTAAAACTTTACCCTATATTTTCTCAAACGCTCTGAAGTGTTTTCAGCTCTATTGTATTGAATTTGTGTGTCTAGAATGACACAAAGCACCCAGTGGATGTCAGTTAAATACCAAATAACAACCCCAAGACCAGTAATAATTTACCGCTCCCTTTCAATCTCTCCATCCACGTTCTCCCTATTTATTAGCAGTCATTTATCTTAATACTCCACCATCTTTATTTTCCTCTCCTCTTTCCTCTCTTTTTTTTATTTGTTCCCTCGAGGCACGATGCCTTTATTTGTTAGAAAGTGATGAGAGTTCCTTAAATCTTTAAGTTGTACTTTCTCAGCATAGAGCCATATTACTTTGCCGTCTCTGTGATGATTAAAGTCCCTCTGCTTGGAGGGCTACGTGTGTTTAAAGACACACACACACACACGCACGCACGCACGCACGCACGCACGCACGCACGCACGCACACACACACACACACACACACCAAAACACACTTGCATGGTGTGATCATTTTGAGATTTGTAAGTAGGAGAGATTAAAGAGCACTTAAACTGGTGTGTACAGTGGTCCCACCGCGTCGGCCAATCCACAGTGACTATGGAAATGCACTTGTCAAAAGCCTGATAAGTATGTCCCATTTATGTGACAACATGATGTTTCCACTACTAGAGGTATTAGGCAAATATGATGCGGATAACAAAAGTGTGTCCGACAGCGCTTTCTCTGCAAAGTTCCACTCTTTGTACAAATCAACACATGATAGCCACCTTTCTCAGCGGTGACTTTCCGTCCCGCGAACACAGCTGTCAGATATCCACGTTGTGCCTCAACTGTTTTACTCTGTCATGCTGTTTTCCTCATGCAGATGAAATATGCTTATTGTAAGGAGCTACGGCATCTGAAATACAAACACACTCGCCACAAATCAATTTAAAGGAAAACACCACTTGAAAACCTTCGACCATTAGTCCGCTGTTGATGCAGTCCCAAAATGTTTTGCATGTTAGCATTTACGTTTTCAGGATGTTGGACTTTCAGGAAGCAAAGTGTCACTTGCCAGGTCATCATGAGGATGCATTTTGCTTGATTTTTACTGACTTCCAAATACCTTTATACACAAATCTAAATAGAATTCCTCAGATAGATGTAAAGTCACTGCCATTTAATTCATTGTAAAATATGTTTTAATCATTTTCCTTTCTGGTGTGTGTTTCTCCTGTGTTGCAGGAGGAAGGGATGAGCCTTCAAGCTACATCTGCACCACGTGTAAGCAGCACTTCCCCAGCGCCTGGTTCCTTCTACAGCACGCCCAGAACACCCACGGCATCCGCATCTACCTGGAATCCAACCCGTCCAGCGCATCGCTCACCCCCCGCATCACCATCCCCGGGCCCCCCATGGGCCAGGACTCCATCCCCCAGTCTCCCCTCACCAATTTCCTGGGAGAGAGCAACCCCTTCCACCTGCTGAGGATGACCGGGCCCATGCTCCGAGAGCCCCCACCAGGCTTCATGGAGAACCGCGGAGGCCTCCCCAACACGCCGCCCTTCGTCAGCCCCTCACCCCGCCACCACCTGGACCCCCACCGGCTGGAACGCCTTAGTGCCGARGAAATGGGGCTCATCTCCCAGCACCCCAGTGCCTTYGAGAGGGTGATGCGGCTRACGCCSATGGCCATCGARKCMCARTCCATGGACTTCTCCAGGCGGCTCMGGSAGCTGGCRGGGARCAAYAACGTGGCCACMCCTCCTCTKTCGCCCAGCCGGGCCAACCCTATGCACCGCCTGCTCAACCCCAACCCCTTCCAGCCCAGCCCAAAGTCGCCCTTTCTCAGCACCCCGCCCCTGCCGCCCATGCCCCCCAACAGCACCACCCCGCCCCAGACRCAGGCCAAGAGCAAGTCATGCGAGTTCTGYGGGAAGASCTTCAAGTTCCAGAGYAACCTGGTGGTCCACCGGCGGAGCCACACCGGGGAGAAGCCCTATAAGTGTCAGCTRTGTGACCATGCCTGCTCCCAGGCCAGCAAGCTGAAGAGACACATGAARACACACATGCAYAARTCTGGYTCCATGACAGGRMGGTCTGACGAYGGGCTYTCCACCACCAGCTCACCSGAGCCGGGCACCAGCGAMGTGACMGGAGARGGCATGAAGAACMGAGAKGGAGACTTCAGGGGTGAGGGYGAAGAGGAGGAAGAGGARGAGGAKGAAGAGGAGMYGGAGAAYGAGAGCAGGCCRGWGTCAAACTTCAGCATGGACAACATGGAGTTCTACCGTAACCGTGAGAACGGCTCCAAGCCGCCRYCAGACGAGAAGAAYKCYCTCTCYCTSGGYAAGATGGTGGAGARTGTGGGCCTGAGCACTATACAGCAGTACAATAACTTGATAGTCGACAATCGTAAAAATSGGATGCYCTTCTCCAAGAGGGGGTCYGACGGGCAGCGGGACACTGGGGATGAGGACTCTGTGGTGGGAGAGATGGAGAGGGAGCACCATCACCACCAGATGGAAAGGGATCACCAGAGGCCCACGGTCAACGGCAGGAACTGTGGCTCCGGCAACTCTTTCTCAAGCCTTTTCCCCCGCAAGCCCACACCCATCACCAGCCCTAGCCTGTCCAACTCTTCCAACAAGAGGATCAAGATTGAGAAGGATCTGGACATGCCCCCGGCACCAATCATCCCCTCTGAGAACGTCTACTCCCAGTGGCTGGTGGGTTACGCCGCCTCACGCCACTTCATCAAAGACCCTTTCCTGGGCTTCACCGACTCYAGACAATCTCCCTTCGGCACCTCCTCTGAGCACTCGTCTGAGAACGGCAGCCTGCGCTTCTCCACGCCTCCTGGGGACCTCCTGGATGGCGGCCTGTCGGGGCGCAGCGGCACAGCCAGCGGGGGCAGCACCCCTCACCTGGGGGGAATGGGATCCGGCCGGCCCGGCTCCAAGGAGAGCCGACGGAGCGACACCTGCGAGTACTGCGGCAAGGTGTTCAAGAACTGCAGCAACTTGACAGTGCACCGGCGCAGCCACACGGGAGAGAGGCCCTACAAGTGCGAGCTGTGCAACTACGCCTGCGCCCAGAGCTCCAAGCTCACACGCCACATGAAGACCCACGGGCAGATGGGTAAGGAAGTGTACCCCTGTGACATTTGCCAAATGCCCTTCAGTGTGTACAGCACTCTCGAGAAACACATGAAAAAGTGGCATGGGGAACATTTGATGACCAACGAGGTCAAAATTGAAGCGAGAGAAGCTAAGCCAGATTTTCCTATTTTGCCTCTTTCGCCACAACCTTGAAAAACAAACAAATACAAAAATGGGTAGCTGGATACTCTTTTTCTTAAATATCGCATTTTGGGTTAATTTTATGTTTTTGCCTAAGAAACTGCTAACTGAGAAAAACAATTAAACAAACAAACAGATATTAACAGCACCAATTAAAGCCGGTCTAAACTGCCTTATTTGGCTAATGATCCTTTATAACGGTTGATCAGAGGATTAATTAAATGATACCATTTTTGGAGCCTTTAACTGTGCAATAATTTCTGTATTTATTGTATTTTGTAATATTTTGGCATGTGCAGGTACTATTTTATTTTGTTTTACTTTTTATTTTAATTGCTGGGATTTTATTTCATTTTTTTAAACCCAGAGAATATCCTGAGATTTTTTTTAGCAGACAGAAAAAAAAATACATTTAAATAATCTTTAGGCCACTGCTTATAGAAAATTGTATATTTAAACTACACGTGTAATTTCCTGAAGAGAAGCCCGAATTTAATCTTAAAAAATGTTTTAAGCATAACTGAGAAAGCTATTTTTTGTTTGTTATACATGATAGGATATACATTTGCGGACAACAATCCTTTGGCATTGTAGCATGAACTGACTTTTAACATGTTAATCTAATTGGATATGTAGCACTGAATGTCATTTATGACAGTAAATCTAAAGAGGATCCGGAGGTTTCACAAACTCTGCCTCCTCTCCAGTAAATACATCCATTAAAAATAAAGAAGAAGAAGAAACAGATGATCACAAAGGCAGCTGCATACTGGTACCTAGTACCCACCCCTGACAGACAACGCTAGAAAAACAGAGACATTGTGTATTTCTTTAGAATCCCCTCATAGTATTCTCACACTGCATCTAAACTAGCTCCTCCTAAACTCACCCTAACCCATCCTACTAAACATAACAGAAATGCTATGACAATGCACATACTGATGTTTTCTATCTTTTATCACACAGTTGTAGGATGGCTAAACCGTCGGGCTAAACTGCGGAGCTTTATAGCCAGAGAGAGCAGGGAGATCTTAGGGTGAGCTATAGGGGTCTCTWCCCTCTTCTTCATGATGTTATTCACCTCTTCATTATCATTCCACGGATGAGTTTAACACAATCGCCCGTGCCCTTAGATTATTGAATATATTACACTCTCCTCCCAATTCCCCGTCCCTCGTCTCTGATGCACACTGTGTCTCACTCCTCTGCCAGCTGACTATTACATCTTTCAGCACTATTACAAACTCCCTATCGGACACTGGGCACAGAGTAGCATTACAGACAGTCTCATCACCCTCAGTCTCACTCAGTCATTTCAAACTGCCAGGTATTGACACATTCTTTAGGCAAGGTGTATCTCCTTAAACTCTGCTTTCTGTTTTGATCACCATTCATATTTAATGTTTCTCTGGTGGTGGATTAGGAAGGGGCTGGGTGGTGGATTAGGAAGGGTCTGGGTGGTGGATTAGGAAGGGTCTGGGTGGTGGTTTAAGAAGGGGCTGGGTGGTGGTTTAAGAGGGCGCATAGGCACTGGTGGCATATAAGGAAGGGTCTTGGTGGTGGTTTAAAGAAGGGCGGATGGGTTGGGTGGGGATTAGGAAGGGGCTGGGTGGTGTATTAGGAAGGGCTGGGTGGTGGATTAGGAAGGGGTCTGGGTGGTGGGTTTAAGAAGGGGCTGGTGGGTGGTTTGATAGCGAGGGGACTGGGTGGTGGATAGGAAGGGCTGGGTGGCTGGTTAGGAGGGTTGAGGGTGGGTGGATTAGGAAGGGCTGTGGGATGGGTGGTTGTTAAGAAGGGGCTGGGTGGTGTTTAAGAAAGGGGCTGGGTGGTGGATTTAGGAAGGGGCTGGGGTGGTGGATTAGGAAGGGTCTGGGTGGTGGTTTAAGAAGGGGCTGGGTGGTGGTTTTAAGAAGGGGCTGGGTGGTGGATTAGGAGGGTGCTGGTGATGGATAGGAAGGGCTGGGTGGTGGTCTAAGAAGGGGCTGGGTGTGGTTTAAGAAGGGGCTGGGTGGTGGATTAGAAGGGGCTGGGTGGTGGTGTGTTTAAGAAGGGGCTGGGTGGTGGTTTAAGAAGGGCTGGTGGTGGATTAGGAAGTGGGCTGGTGGTGGATTAGGAAAGGGGCTGGGTGGTGGATTAGGAAGGGGCTAGGTGGTGGATTAGGAAGGGGCTGGGTGGTGGATTAGGAAGCGTGGCAAGTACTGGATGGGGTCGGTGGTTAACGAAGAAGGGCTGGGGTGGTTAGACTTTATGACTTAAGGAGGTTCTGGGGGTGGTGGGTTTTAAGAAGGGGCTGGGTGGTGGTTTAAGAAGGGGCGGTGGATGGTGGCTGAGGGTTGGTTAGTTAGACAAGGCTGGGGCTGCGATTGACGCTGGTCGGTGTTAAGAAGGGGCTTGGGAGGTTGTGGATCCCCTTCAGGATAGGGTGCCCGTGGTGTACATGTGGCGTTACCAGAGACCCCGGCTGTTGGTGATTTAGGGAAAGGCGGCTGGGCTGGTCAGGGCCCTTCTACGGTAAAAGTGGGACGCACGGGTGGCGTGGAACCCTTATGAGGAAGGACGCCCAATTTGGGTCGTGAGAGTAGATCACACCTAAGGAGAGGCAGGCCTCTTTGGTCGCGTGCTGTGAGATCTTCACCAGAAGCGAGCTGGGTTGGGGTGGACTCTCCTAGGAAGGCGTCATGAGGTGGTCCGATAGTCTCCACCGGAGGGCCCTCGGGCTGGTCTTCGTGATAATATCCAGAGGCGCAGGCCTCTCGGGTGTTAGAACCACCATCGCGACATTGAGGGACCGTGCGGAGTGATCCTTAAGGGGCGATGTTCCGGCTTCTCTAAGAATGGGCTCACGGGCTGGCTAGCGATTGGGCACAGCGGTCTGGCGGCCTAGGTGGTCCCTTTCGAGCCGAGGGGCTGGTAGATGCCGCAATCGGCAGGTCTCCAGCGATTTTAGGAAAGACTCTCGGGTAGACAACCGTGGCTTTAGGAGCGGGCTGGGTGGCCTGGATTTAGGAAGGTGTGCTGGAGAATGGTGAAGTCTTAAAGCGAAGGGGCTCGGGTTCTTTGGTGGAAATATATTAGGAAAAGCGCGGCCGCTGGCTGGTGGTTTACAGCGGAGGTTGGCTGGGCTTGGAATCCAACCCTGGATTAGGAAGGGGCTATGGGTTGGTGGTTTTGGTTAGGGGACTGGGCAGTGGTGGATTGCATAAGATTGTAGGGGTCGCATGTAGCGGGGGCTGGTGTGGTGGTTTAGGAAGGGGCTCTAAGGCGCTGGAGTGGATTAGAAATGGGGCTGGTGGGGTGGTGGTGTTAGGGAAAGAGGGTCCGTCGTGGGGGGAACTTAATTCGAGGAGAAGTCTGTGAAAGCGCATATGCGCTAGAGCGGTGTACGATGAGCGTGTAGTGCCCCAGAATGCGGGGCACGGTCAGCAGGCTGGTACTGGAAGTCATCTAGAGGCAACGTGAGACAGAGCGTCACCGCACATATCCGGATAGATATACGGCGTCGTTTTGGGATTCTACATTGGTAGTCGAGAAAGAGGACCTCGGGTGGACACTCCGAGCAACTCACGCTTTTTCCAACGTTCCAAGGGGACACCACCTCTTTAACCAGATGAGAATTACGTACCTTAAAATGTAATTCTATATTATTATTAACTCTACATACATTCAGTAACAATGTTTTATGATATCACTGCCCTATGCATTTTTTTCTATAAATATCTATACATTTTGACAAAATGAATTTATACCTGTATAATAACAAGTTAGATTGTATAGTGTGCCATAGTCAAAATGTTTATGATGTTGTATTTTTCTTCTGGTTAAAATGGTCTTGTCCGCTGCGAGACAGAACCAGTGGCAGTTAGTTACTTAGTGATATGCAGACCAGTAAATTGCACAGTTCTAGATACAAACAGTGTCTGTAGAATTCTGTTGAGCGTGTGCCCAAACAGTAAGACAATTTTTTCTTTCTTTCCTCATTCAGGGCTCCCTGTGATGTGTAGTTGAACGCATTCTGAAAGAAGTAGCAACTCTGACACACACAGAATGCACAGCTGAGTGAGCTTTTTAGGAAAGATTTTTCGGTCTTCAGCAAGCACCAACCTTTGCCCAAATCACCACTCCTTGTTATTTTGAATAATGTACCCCTGTCCTACCCCCCCTGTTCAAACCCCCTCAAGTTGACCTTTGACATCCAAGCAAAAATGTTTTATTGAGTTAAAAATCTGTCATTGAGAAAAACAGAAGAGAAAAACATAAACATATCTTTGCAGTTGACCCGCACTATGATTTGTCAATCATTTTTTTACACACAAAAGAAAAAGAAAATGGAAAATGGAAAATACGGCTTCTGAGCAAGAAATGACTGTAACTGGATTTACTGGGCCTGGGTGAAGGGTTCTATAGTTTGGGATCAGCTGATATTGAAGTGCCAGCGTTGCTATAAGCTTGGCTTTCCCAATACTGGCACTATAAAAATGAAAATTAATTTATTGGGACACTTTTTGTACTGCCATTCAATTTGACATGAGTGTGCCTTGAATACTGATCTTCCTATTCACCGTCTCTCAAGACAAATGCAACACTTTTGTGAAGCAAAGGATTTGAACAAAATGAAAACAATGTATCAAATTTATGTGTCAACTTAGTTTCTAATTTGCTTATGAAATTTCAATAGAATATCAGAGATATTACTTCTAAAAATAAAACAAAGCTGCATTTAGGTTAGGAGTACCCAGCACAACATTGATGTGTCTGTGNTACTGCCATTCAATTTGACATGAGTGTGCCTTGAATACTGATCTTCCTATTCACCGTCTCTCAAGACAAATGCAACACTTTTGTGAAGCAAAGGAATTGAACATAATGAAAACAATGTATCAAATTTATGCGTCAACTTAGTTTCTAATTTGATTATGAAATGTCAATAGAATATCAGAGATTACTTTAAAAAAATAAATAAACAAAGCTGCATTTAGGTTAGGAGTACCCAGCACAACATTGATGTGTCTGTGTGTATATATGTATGCATATGTACATATAAAGGCACAAACCTATATATAGATATATATCAAATTCTTCACTTCAGGACAAGACTGCGTCCCTAGATAGAAACATGGCCAGAGTGGATTGTTATGCCACACAATAGTCAAGGAAGAGACTGGACAAAAAAATCAGGAACTGCAGAAACAAAACAAAAAATAATTTAGTGCACTCTGTCTTAAAATACGTTTACAGTATTGAAACAAGTACAAGGGTAAAATAATAATTGTGTGTATGTGTGTTTTAAAAAAGTATTTTTTTTTTCTCCAAGTTTGCTTATACCGTTTCTCTGAATGCCATAGTGGCGATGTGTATATTGTTTTTTTGGTGACGGGGTTTTAGTATATATAAATATACTGTATATGAATATATATTACATTTTTCTTGTTTACTGTAAAAGTATACCAGTATTTGTAATATTGGAGAATGCCTGGGCATTTTACAAAAATAGAAAAAAATGTTGTTTAAATTTTTTTATTTTGCAGTCCAATTTAAATTGTGGGTCTCTTAAAATGTTTTTGTCACTGTAACTGTAAAAGTCTTAAGTTTTAGTAAATTTTATTCTGCCTTGGGTGTAATAATAATAATTTTAAAAAATGAATAAAAAAAAGTGATCTGTAACAAACTTGGATGGGGGGGGGTGGGGCCAGCTGATGGAAGTTCTGGAAGTTTCCCTCGTAGAAACTATGGAACATTGTTATTGCTTTGCAGTAAATACTGACATGTATCTATGTTCTGCTTGTGGAATGGATACTCTTCATGGTTGGTTTGAAATACATGTGTAGGCACTCGCTGTCTTTCTACAGAAGCTTGCATTTTTTAACCTGTATGTGCATCCTTTGTGAAAAAGGGTACTTTAAGTACCTGTATGTCATTATCTTATTTGGGGGAGGGGGACAACATTGCAACTTCAAGATAAAACTCACAGGCTGCCACAATATATTTGATTTAATTTGGCAGGATAAAATAGTGCAAAAAACCCCTGATGAATCTGCATTTTTGACATGAACCTTATTGTACAGAAGGGAAATAAAAGGTTGTTTGACCTTTTAGCAACAGAAATACACAAGTAGATGTTTTTGTTTACTATTCTGTTGGTTGTACATATTTTTTGTTTTTATTTCATTTTATTTAGATTTGAACATTTCTATGTGTTCTAACTGGCACTGGCAGTGACCTTCTCTCTTTGGGGTCATCTAGCTGCCCTTTGACCCTTGACCTTTGGTGACCTGTGTGTCAGTTGTACAGGAACCTGACCTGCCAACCCATAGATTTCACAGCATGAGGAGAATGGAGAACATATACAAGCATGATGTGGTAGAGACGCAGGCAGACAGGTCTGGCCACCAGTCAGAGAAAGGACATAGATAGAGTGTGTAGAAAAAGACACACACATTGGAGAAAAAATTGTAAAGTTTCTTATGAGATGCAGGGAGATTATATATCTGGATACCTTAGTTAGACATCGTCTCACAGAACCATGTAGTGTACACAGAGAAGCCGAGGCTGGCTGGATACAATCAAAGCTACAAGCTGCACTCGCCTCAAACCAGAAGCTACAATTACAGGCAGTTAGTAGCTACCGTACCTGACCACAATCATATGGACAACTATCAATCAGTAAGAACCAGGGTGTTTATATGAAAGCTGCTCACTTAGATGTACATAACTGTCCTCCAACTGTTTAGCAGCACAGAACACCCAMATCTGTGTTTTACCTTCTTTTTACCATTTTATGTTTCCCTTAAAATATTGGTGCTTTGATATGTGCTAAGAGCTATTCCATGTTGGCTGCACTGTTTGTCCACCCCTGGGCACCGTAGACAGAACACCAAGCAGAGCAAGGCTAAGGTCGGCTGTTGATGGTGTTCACTTTGTGTATAGACATATTCATGGAACACTGCCCAGTCTGTGGGTATATTCATTTTGTTTTCCTTCAAAGGTGCAGGTGTATTGGGCTAGGCCAGTAGTCCCTCTACATGAGAGACCGAGTTGACGTTAGTACGCCGGTCCTGAATTAGGAAATGAAAATACAAAGTGCTTTGCTGCTTTCCACTCTTTAGGTTTGACRTTCAATCATTTTACTATTTCCTTTCAGATTTTTTTTCATGTTTGTATTTAAAGAATAATACAGGGTTGGGATAAAGACATGGAGAAATCTGTAATTTTTTATATGTAATAATGTTGGAATACAAAGGAAAGTGTTCCGGGTCTGGACATACAGGGGGGGGGCTGGGGGCTTTGAGTAGGGATGTTATGCTGTGTGTGATGTCACTTTATTTAAATACATGAACTGATTCTTTAGGCTGCAATTGGCTGTGTTGTCTATGATGTCACGGAGGTGAGGACAGCGTTCCGTCGTTCTCAGGCCTGATGAGTCCAATGCCATTGGTTCGTTACAGTAAACATGACATTCAGACATCACTTGGCCTGTCTCTGCGCTCTTTATTTGAAATACATCAGAAAGATGCATGTTCACCACATTATGCAACAGGATCAATGCACGCACACACGCACACGCACACRCRCACACGCACACGCACACATTTTTAAGTAATGGAACTTCTGAAATGTAGAAATTGATGAATACATAGAAAAGAAAACCTCTGACATTAAACTTACAAAATAACATATTTCACTCTTCCTTCCATGTGCATAAAAACTAATCCAATACCATCGCACTTATTCCGTCTTTTCATCCAAAACCACTTCTAAAATCCACTTCAGGATATACATAAATGCCTGGGTATATGAAGGGATCCTTGGTGGCACATTTCCTGCACTGCAGACTCTGATCCCTGTCACTCAATCTGCTCCCCGCTGGCTGGTTGGACATAGAGGGGTTGAAGAAGGGAATTGCTCCCCGCTGGCTGGTTGGACGTAGAGGGGTTGAAGAAGGGAATTGCTCCCCGCTGGCTGGTTGGACGTAG
>NW_019943436.1:61841-69842 GCF_002910315.2 Salvelinus sp. IW2-2015 | reverse complement strand
ATATAACAACCTCTTCACTCATTCCAAACACACACACTCAACTATACGCAACCACTATCAACAACACACACACCATATACACTCACTTATCACACAACACACCACTCAATACACTCAACTTATTCAACACACACACTCATATACACTCACTATTCAACACACCAACACACTCTATTATACACTCACTATCAACCACACACACTTCATAACACTCACTATACAACACACACACCTCATATACCACCCACTATCAACACACACACTCATATACACCACTAATAACAACACACAACAACTCATATACACTCACTATCAAACACACCCACACACACTCATATAAACTCACTATCAACCACACACACTCATATAACTCACTATTCAACACACACACTCATATAAACTCACTATCAACACACACTCATATATAACTCCACTATCAAACACACACACTCATATAAACTCACTATCAACACACACACCATATAAACTCACTATCAAACACACACACTTCATATAAACTCACACTATCAACACACACACTTAAATAAATTCACCTATCACCAACACACACACTCATAAAAATCACTATCAACACACACACTCATATAAAACTCACTATCAACACACACACTCATATAAACTCACTATCAACACACACTCATATAAACTCACACTATCAACACACACACTCATATAAACTCACTATCAACACACACACTCATATAAACTCACTATCAACACACACACTCATATAAACTCACACTATCAACACACACACTTAAATAAATTCACGCTATCAACACACACACTCATATAAACTCACGCACTTATTTAACATTTTTCTCAATTGCTTTGGCTCGTTTTTTGAAACAGTCTTAAACTGTAAGTGCAATTGTTACAACTGTTTTATGGGACATCACAACATGTCTGCAAAATGTAGTAACTCAAAACATTTGCCACCAAAATGTTTTTTTTTTTTTGTCATCGTGTGAGCCGTACTGGTCAAAATGTTTGTGTTTTTTCACCATGGCAGTCAACCCTGGAAATGTTTGTTGTACAAATGTCAGTTTTGTTCTACTTTTTTGTTGACACTGACTGCTTACTGTACTACACCAGAAGGTCAGTTTAGTCTAGTCAGTTTAGTCTAGTCGTGTATCACACTGAGCTTTTTAGATACCAATTTCAACAGTAGGTAAAAGTTTACTGGGAAAAGTCAATACTGTAGTACACAGAAAAATGATATGCACATTTGTATGTATACAGTACATTTACTTTTGTAGCAATGTGTTTCATGTAAACAGAAAATTCACATTTGCATGTCCATTTTTACATATATCTTACATGTAAAGTCATATATAGTGAACAGAAAATTTGCCACAAAATGACATCCCCATGCAAAAAAAAAAACGCAACAATGAAAAAACCTGCGGTAGTTCTGTAAACATTCTCCTCACAGTATGTAACACTACAAGTTCCCATCTTCTTGGTAGACATCCTGTCACTCTTGTTGGTCTGGCCAGAGGTTTTCGTCAACATCACATCTGATGTTTTCCCTTGCGATGCACCAGGGGAAAGATCTCCTTGCGTGGYGCAACCATCCCCTGCAGTGATCGCCTGTGACGTCCTCACAAGCAGCATTCATGGCAGCTAACGGAGACATCTGATCTTGTGCCCGATAGTCAGATACTTTCCACCTCCATGCTGAACAAAACTCTTCTATTGGATTCAGGAATGGGGAGGATGGTGGAAGAACTCCATTGTTATTCTTTCATGCGCAGCAAACCCTTCCCTAACGATGTTGGTTCAGTGGAAGCTGACATTATCCCACACAATTACATCATTTGGCAAATCTGCACTAACTAAACCTCTTTGGTGTTCTGGTATTATGTCTCTGTAAAGTGTATTTAGGAAGGCCAGGAGAAGTTGGGTGTTTTAGGGCCCAACGTGTGAAATATGTGTTCTCACAGCATTCTCAGAAACGGCAGCACACATTGTAATATTGGCTCCACGTTGGCCTGGTGTGCAAATTGTGGCTCGGTGTCCAATGAGATTGCGGCCACGTCTCCTGCCTTTGGCCAGATTGAACCCAGCCTCGTCCACCAAAAAAAGTATGTGGGTAATTTCATGTCCTCCCAGCTCCATTATTCTCTATATAGTAACACAGAAACAAAATTAATAAAGTTAGTTTTACATATCCTATTCTACAATCAGACATTTAGTAAAGTAGAAATGTTTTCTGTTTCTTATGGGTATCTACAACTTCAAAAAGTATATACAGCGCCTCATTGAAGTACAGTAAAACTCCCTGTACAATATACCTGGTGCACACGCAATGGTTTACCTGGACATACTGGTACCTCGCAGGTTTCTACCTGGACATACTGGTACCAACAGCCTCTACCTGGACATACTGGTACCACAGCTCTCGGACATGCTACCAAAGCTCTCGGACATACTGGTAACCAGCAGCTCCTACCTGGACATACCGTACCACAGCTCCTAACTGGACCATACTGGCCACACAGCTCCTACCTGAACAAACTGGTTACCAACAGCTCCTACCTGGACATACTGGTACCCCAAGCAGCTCTACTGAATACTGTACCCGAAGGCTCCTACTGGACATACTGGTCGTCACATTCGCGTCCCTACTGGACAATACTGGTACCCAGCAGCTCCTACCTGGACCATACTGTACACAAGCTCCTACCTGGAACCATCCTGGTACCACAGCTCCTACCTGGACATAACGGTACGACAGCTCCCTGGACTACTGGTACGCCGCAATCCTACTGGAACTGCTACCTGGACATACGGGTACCCGCTCCTACCTGACTACTGGTACCACAGCTCCTACTGGCATAACTGGTACCAGCTCCTACCTGACATACTGGTACCCAACTTCCTACCTGGACATACTGGTACCACCCGCTCCTACCTGGACATATGGTACGCGCAGGTCCTTCACTCTGTCACTATTCCTCTCAATTCACACCTTGTACAGTTGTTTATAGTCATTCGATTTAACACTCGTCTACAGTGAAAATGCTGACAGATATGTATATTTGCGAAGATATTGATGTAAATTTATGATTGCATTGCACTGTTGGAATCTCTTTAGCAGGTGGAATTGTTGCTTTGACCATGTTGCAAATTCCTTGTTTTGCTGATGGCTGAATACTGCGCTCTGCCACCGCATGAGGTCGTTGTGCCTTATATACATGAGAGCTGCTCTGCACCAGCAGAGGTCGTTGTACAGTCCTATATATGAACAGTAGAGCTTGCTCTGTCCACCAGCATGAGGTCGTTGTAGTCCATATATGACATGTAGAGCTGCTCTGCACCAGCAAATGACGGTCGTTATGTAGTCCTATATATGACATGTAAGAGTCCTGCTCTGTCACCAGCATGAGGTCGTTGTACAGTCCTATATATGACATGTAGAGCTGCTCTGCCACATTAATGAGGTCGTTGTACAGTCCTATATATGACATGTAGAGCTGCTCTGCAACCAGCATGAGGTCGTTGTACAGTCTATATATGACATGTAGACCTGCTCTGCCACCAGCATGAGTTCTTTGTAAGTCCTATATATGACATGTAGAGCTTTGCTCTGCACCAGCAATGTGGTAGGTCGTTCCTGTTTGCATAGCAGTCCTATCTTACTGTAGATCTACTGTATAACTGTCATTACTGTATTACTGTAATTACTGTATTACTTACTACTAGTATTATTGTACACTGTGCTACTGTATTAACTGGTTATTACTGTACTACTGTATTACTGTATTAACTGTAACCTACTGTATTACTGTATTAACGTACTACGTGCTACTGTAATACTGTACTACTGTATACTGTATTACTGTACATGTGCTACTGTATTACTGTATTACTGTATACTGTATACTGTACTACTGTATTACTGTATTAACTGTATACTGTATCACTGTATTACTGTATAACTGTATTACTGTACTAACTGACTACTGTATTCTGTATTACTGTATTACTGTACTACTGTATTACTGTACTACTGTAACCTGTGCTACTTTAATTAACTGTAATTACTGTAATTACTGTACTACTGTATTACTGTATTACGTACTACTGTGCTACGTATTACTGTATTACTGTATTACTGTAATCGTACTACTGTATTACTGTATTACTGGACACGTATTACTGTATTACTGTATTCAACTGTACTTACTGTATACTGTATTACTGTATTAACTGTACTACTGGTATTACTGTATCCGTATTACTGTATCCTGTATTACTGTATTACTGTATTACTGTATATTATGTACACTGTATTACTGTATACGTATTACTGTTACTACTGTATTACTGTACTACTGTACTACTGTTCTAACTTACTGTTTACTGTATCAATCACTGTATTACTGTACTACTGTATTACTGTATATGTAACTACTGTATTACTGTATTACTGTTATACTGTGCTACTGTAATTACTGTATTACTGTATTACGTAAACTGTATTACTGTATACTGTATTACTGTACTACTGTATACCTGTATTACTGTATTACTGTATTACTGTAACTACTGTATTACTGTATTACTGTCTATTATTACTGTATCACTGTATTTACTGTATTATGTATTACTGTATCACTGTATTACCTGTATTACTGTCTACTTGTAACTGACTGTATTACTGTATACTTATACTGTATACTGTATTACTTGTATTCTGTATACTGTACTACTGGTATTTACTGTAATCACTACACTGTTTACTGTATACGTATACTGTATATGTATCACTGACTTTACTGTATTACTGTAGTATCACTGTATTACTGTATCACTGTATCTGACCTACTTGATCTGTACCTGTATTACTGTATATCTCTTTCGTAACTTGTATTTCACTTGATTACCTTACATGTTACATGAATCTGTAAAGTAAGACGTACATTCACTCCTATGAATGTTTGCACAATTGATGACATGTGTTCTGTTTACAATAGCTTACTCCGACGCTCTTCCATTGTACACATGGTTATGACACTGATCTGTTTACTTAGCTGTACTCTCTGACGCTTTCATGTCATGACCATGTGGGACCATTGACTGTACTGGTGACTGACTGTGACTGATTGACTTGATTGATTTGACTGACCGACCGACTGACTGACTGACTGAATTGACTGACTGACTGACTGATTGACTGACTTGATGATTGAACTCACTGATTGACACTGACTGAACTGACTGACTGACTTGACTGACTGAACTTGAATTGACTGATGAACTGACTGACTGACTGACTGTTGACTGACTGATTGACCGACTGACTGACTGATCTGATTGACTGACTGATTGACTGACTGATGTTGACCGACTGACCTGACTATGATTGGAACTTTGACTGACTGATTGGACTGACTGACTGAAACGTTGACCGACGACTGACTGAATTGATGTTGGACTGACTGATTGACTGACTGATTGACCTGACTGACTGACTGATGTGACGCGACTGACCACTGACTGATTGACGGCTGACTGACTATACTGATTGACCTGATTGACTGATGACTTCTGACTGACTGACTGACTGATGATACTGACTGACTGACATTGACTGACTGACTGACTGACTTGATTGAAGACTGACTGATGCTGACTGACTGACTGACTGACTGATTTTGACTGACTGATTGACTGACTGACTGATGACTGAATTGATATATCTGACTGACTGAATACTACTGACTGGACTGACTGACTGACAACTGACTAGACTGATGATGACTGACTGCAGCAATGACTGAATTGAGCTGACTGATTGACTGACTGACTGACTGATTGAGCTGACTGACTGAGCATGACTGACATGGACTGACTGATGACTGACGACACTATTGACTGACTGACTGACTGACTGACTGACTGATGACGAACTGACTGACAGGCTGACTGAAGGAATGTGAGAGTGGAAGTGAGGTAAATAGAAAGACAAGAACGACTTATAAATAAAAATTGTTAAATATAAAAAAGTTGTTCTTTGCTAAAATGTTAAAGAGTTTTACTTACCAAACTAAAGATGGAAGCAGATACACTGAGACACACAGAACCGAGGACGTGTCTGGACAGTCAAGGTAGTCAGATGGACTCACTGAGAAACACAGAACCGAGGACGTGTCTGGATGTGTCAAGGTAGTCAGATGACTCACTGAGACACACAGAACCGAGGACGTGTCTGGACAGTCAAGGTAGTCAGATGGACTCACTGAGACACACAGAACCGAGGACGTGTCTGGACGTGTCAAGGTAGTCAGATGGACTCACTGAGACACACAGAACCGAGGACGTGTCTGGACAGTCAAGGTAGTCAGATGGACTCACTGAGACACACAGAACCGAGGACGTGTCTGGACGTGTCAAGGTAGTCAGATGGACTCACTGAGAAACACAGAAACCGAGGACGGTGTCTGGACGAAGTCAAGGTAGTCAGATGGACTCACTGAGACACACAGAACCGAGGACGTGTCTGGACAGTCAAGGTAGTCAGATGGACTCACTGAGACACACAGAACCGAGGACGTGTCTGGACGTGTCAAGGTAGTCAGATGGACTCACTGAGACACACAGAACCGAGGACGTGTCTGGACAGTCAAGGTAGTCAGATGGACTCACTGAGACACACAGAACCGAGGACGTGTCCTGGACAGTCAAGGTAGTCAGATGGACTCACTGAGACACACAGAACCGAGGACGTGTCTGGACGTGTCAAGGTAGTCAGATGGACTCACTGAGACACACAGAACCGAGGACGTGTCTGGACAGTCAAGGTAGTCAGATGGACTCACTGAGACACACAGAACCGAGGACGTGTCTGGACGTGTCAAGGTAGTCAGATGGACTCACTGAGACACACAGAACCGAGGACGTGTCTGGACGTGTCAAGGTAGTAATGGACTCACTGAGACACACAGACCGAGGACGTGTCTGGACAGTCAAGGTAGTCAGATGACTCACCTGAGACACACAGAACCGAGGACGTGTCTGGACGTGTCAAGGTAGTCCCAGATGGGACTCACTGAGACACACAGGGTCATGTCTCAGTAAACACAAACCAGACAAAACATTGTCAAAGTAGAATGGCTAATTTTCCCCCCAGAAGATTGGTGCTTGGGTACAACTATACACATCCTAATACAAATGTGGGATGTGGATGTCTCTTAGCAGCAGCAGCATCTCAATAACTAGCCTGGTTATTTCCATGACCTAAAACTACTGTGGGAATTAAAACAGCCAACACACACACTCACGCATGCAGGTATGCACGCACACACACACTCATGCATACAGGTATGCACGCACACACACACTCATGCCCACACACACATTCACGCACACACACATACTGTGCACACACCCACAAGTTATACAGGAGGTATGGAGGAATTATTTCTGCTTTCCTCTCCTCTCTGCCTGTCAGGATGGGCAAGCCTCCGCCCTCTCTCTCTCTGTCTCTCTCTCTCTCCCCCCTCTCTCTATCTGTCTCTCTCTTGCTCCTTCCCTCTCCTCCACTCATTAGAAGGCAACTTCAAATGACTTAAGCCCTTGCCAGTCGACAGCGTAAAGCCACAGTGTTGTCAGGTACAGTAGGTCTTAAGGCTTCACGATGAACATGGCTATATTCTCTGACAAAACCCCCCACAGGGGACTGCACTGATGGTACTGGAATGCAGCGATGACAGGAGGACAGAGGGGAGGGAGGGGAGGAGTGAGAGAGAGGTAAAGAGAGAGAGGTACAGTAAATAAAGAAAGGAGGGATGGAGCGAGGGATTGAGCAAATGGAGGAAAGGATTTGTGGGAGATGGTGTCAGAGGCAGACACCTAGAGGGAAGGCTGGGGAAAAGGGGGAGAGAACGGGTGAAAGAAGAAGGAAAGGAAATTTAAAAAAGGAGAGAGATAGGGCTATAGTTAATTATGGTAAAAGAACAAGTTTGTCTCTGT
>NW_019943436.1:53309-56766 GCF_002910315.2 Salvelinus sp. IW2-2015 | reverse complement strand
GTAGACAGGGTTTTGAAATGAAGGGTGTCATGGCGAATCAGAGGGTCCCTAGACTTCCTTGGTAATTATTAACGTTATAATTCACTACTCTTGTCCTTGTCCAATTGATTGGCATGCCTGTTTCTGGGTATTTCCATAGGCAGTAGTGGTAACACTCACTATTCTTCTATCATGTGTGTATGTGTGTGTCTCTCTCTCTCCTCTCTCTCTCTCTCTGACAGTTTCAGAAGCATGTACTCTCTGACAGTTTCAGAAGCATGTATCTCTGACAGTTTCAGAAGCATGTACTCTCTGACAGTTTTCAGAAGCATGTACTCTCTGACAGTTTCCAGAAGCATGTACTCTCTGACAGTTTCAGAAGCATGTACTCTCTGACAGTTTCAGAAGCATGTACTCTCTGAACAGTTTCAGAAGCATGTACTCTCTGACAGTTTCAGAAGCATGTACTCTCTGACAGTTTCAGAAGCATGTACTCTCTGACAGTTTCAGAAGCATGTACTCTCTTGACAGTTTCAGAAGCATGTCAAAATTACAACAGGGCTAATGAGAGTTTTATTGAGATCATGTGACCCCTGAAATGTGGAGTGTTGGTGTGTTCCGTTTGACGCATTGGGGGGCTGATCAAATTTGGCTATTGAAACGTAACTCGTTCTGTGTTCCTGAACCTACCCACTCTCACAATGTACAAATAACATATTAATAAACACGTAAGTGGTACCAAGAAGGAAATTAACTCCTCTCTGACAGTTTCAGAAGCATGTACTCTCTGACAGTTTCAGAAGCATGTCAAATTACAACAGGGCTAATGAGAGTTTTATTGAGATCATGTGACCCCTGAAATGTGGAGTGTTGGTGTGTTCCGTTTGACGCATTGGGGGCTGATCAGATGTGGCTATTGAACGTAACTCGTTCTGTGTTCACTGAACCTACCCACCTCTCACAATGTACAAATAAACATATTATAAACACGTACAGTGGTACAGAAGGAAATTACTAAATTAAAATGTTGAAACATATGAAATTATGAGTGACTGAATATTGAAACGTTGCATTGTATTTGTGTCAATGTACCAGTATCACTGTATTACAAAACATCATCCAATTGTTTAGAAATAAAGACTCGTTGGAAACAAAGATAACGGATCAATTTATCGTCTCTTGTAATTACACCCACTGAGGTGACTGTGTGTCACAAATGGCACCCTATTCCCTATATAATAGTGCTTATATAAGGAATAGGGTGCCATTTGTGACAAAGCCAATTACAAAGAGGTTTAAATCAAACCTTGCATTGTTCGKCTCAAATAAGGCAACAACAACAAACAAATATAGAAGAGGAAAACTAGGCTCTGTGTGTTCAATGGGATTCCAGCTGAAACCAAACTACAAACACAGTTCAGATCAGTCTAACCTTTCATTTTACTGAATCCTTTTCTTTCTATTAGCTAAGTGACAAACGGGTGCGTTTTTTAAAGAAGAAAAGAAGAGAAAAAAGGTGTGTCTGTGAGGAAGTGTGGGAATGGAGGAAGCTGGGCAGCAGAGGAGAGGTGCTTGCTGGTGCGAGGTGTCTTTTTGATATTCCGATTTGCCTGCCGACACACGACATTATGACACTTTTGGATGATCACATTGTGGGATTAACAGGCAGCCTTGTCATTTCCAACAACAATACGGCGATTTAGGGATGCTATTTCTCACACGGCGCCTCGCATTAACGCCGGGCCCAAAGATTTACATAAATCTTTGTCTTAAGATGAAAGAAAGAAGGTTTGAGAGGTTTCTCAGGCCTATTTTCCTTATTATACACATAGTAGAGCCTGGTGGGGAACCCCACGCACAGGGGAGTCCTACACACAAGTAACATACACACATACAGATACAGGTACAACACCAACGTACACACAAGACACACGCGCACACAACATTTCCGCAAACACGCACCACGCCACACGGGCATCACAGCATATTTCGGAATATAGCATTGGTTTCGCACGGCACACTGCACACTTGCATATTCACACAAAAAGCACAGGGCACACCACACACACACATTCACACACAGCACACACACACACACGACCACACACACACACACCCACACACACACACACACACTCTTCCTGATACCCCAAGTTGCAAAAAGTAATCCCCCAGCATTAGATCTCCCACTGCTCTCTCAACTGGCTAAGACGATGAAAATAACAGCGAAACTGAACATAACACTTGTAACGTGTCCTCGGCGCTCCTCCTCTCGCACACTGTTATCTTTGTACGTACTGGTGGTGCCTGTCTTGCCCATTCAGCATATCCGTTAAAAGGCGATGTGTGTGGGTAGCGTTTTGTGCAGTATGTGTGTCATGGGTGGTAAAGAATGAATGAGTGCGTTTTAATGGGTAGTCTCTTAAGGTAGGCAGACCCAGTGAGATACTGTGTCCAAGGTTGATGCTGTGTGATCCAAAGTTGAGCCGAATTGGCCCGCCACCTGGTCCTGCAGTTGGATAGCTAGTTCCGAGTGACAAAGGTATATATTTAGGCATTTGGTCCCCAAGGAGAATATACTAATACTAGTAATATAACCTAGCAGACTAAAAGTGGCTACACTTTCGAGGCAGATTTTTTTCAAGGAGTGGCGCAACTTGAAGCGGTAGGGATGGGACTGCTTCTAGGTATGCTACAGGTTGTCGGCTGTGTTATTAACAGTCGGGCGGAAAAGTGCCAGGTTCGTCTCGTCTTGCACTCCGAAATGCATGCTTTAATCTCCACCGGCCACAAATGTAAATCCTTCTCTAATTAAAATGTTGTGTCAACTTTTTTGGATTCGGCTAGAATTTTACTTTCTCCTTTTCAATCTGCACTCAGGAACCATTCTATTCTTTGTGCATAGCCTGTCAATTAACTGGGATGGCGAGAGGTTTGGGATGGAGAACGCTATATATTGCCCTGAATGGGAAACTCTAGCTTGTTATCGCCAAATGGCACTTTTATTCCTACAATAGTAGACACTTCCTTTTGACGGCAAGAGGCGTCATCAAACGTAGTGCACTATAAAGGGAATAGGGTGCGCATTTGGGATGCCTCCTGGTGTAGAAATGAGGTGAGAATGCTGTTCTGCTGGCTAGGCTTCTTCACGTTCATAGGTTGTCACAGCCAACCCCCCCCCCCCTTACACAAACATGCTAAAAACACAACCCACTGCTGATCGCTTTCCTCAGGTAGGTCTGGCCTCTGTAAATACAAAAGAAACTCAACACTGAAAAAGAACCCGTATTCCTCTATTATGTTTACTACTTTTAGATCGTCTCTCCCCTCCCTGAGCCTAGCCAGGACGCCATTTTTTTCCTGGCCACTACCTTTCGGCACAGCATCATAAGTCCTGGCCGACTCCACCTTTCTTTCTCCCAGTCTACGCTTGGCTGCATAGTCCCTAGCACGATACTTCCTTCATTTCTCTAATCCG
>NW_019943436.1:40282-52780 GCF_002910315.2 Salvelinus sp. IW2-2015 | reverse complement strand
GGAATGAGTTAAGGCTTTCGAACTGGGGAAGGCAGCAGGGGGAAGGGAGGGCGTGGTGCGTGTCGGTGAATTGGGAGAGAGAGGAGACGAGAGGAAGGAGGGACGGGGAGGAGAGGAGAGAGATGAGAGGAGAAGAGAGGACGAAGAGGAGAGAGAGGAGAGAGACGAGAGAGGACGAGAAGAGAGAGAGAGAGAGAGGAGAGAGAGAGAGAGAGGAGAGAAGAGAAGAGGCAGATGGAGAGAGATGGGGAGAGAAGGGAGAGAGAAGAGAGAGGAGAGAGAGAGAGAGAGAGAGAGAGAGAAGAGAGAGAGAGAGAGAGAGAGAGAGAGAGGAGAAGAGAGAGAGACAGAGAAATGAGAGAGAGAGAGAGAGAGGAGAGCAGAGAGAGAGAGAGAGAGAGGAGAGGGAGGGAGAGAGAGAAGAGAGAGAGAGAGAGTCAGGGAGAGAGAGGGAGAGGAGAGAGGAGAGAGGGAGAGAGGGAGAGAGAGAGAGAGAGAGAGAGAGAGAGAGAGAGAGAGAGAGAGAGAGAGGAGAGAGAGAGAGAGAGAGAGAGGAGAGAGAGATAGAGAGAGAGAGAGAGAGAGAGAGAGAGAAGGAGAAAGAGAGAGAGAAGAGGAGAGAGTAGAGGAGAGAGGGAGGGAGTGAGGGGGGAGATTTCAAAAAAGTTGTATTCATTTTTAAATCACCCAGAATGTGTCGATGCAAAAGAGCATTATCCCCCCACTCTTTTTTTGGCTATTCATGTGGATAATAAAAAAAATAAAAATAACGACATCGGAAAGGAAGCAGAGGACTAAGACATAATTGATAAGAGAGAAAAGAGAAAATCGGGGTTCAGCACTTAATATTCAGATGTTGGCATTTAGTGGGTGTGGTCTCTGACTGAGTCTACAGGGTGAAGCAGGAGAAGCAACGGCCTCAGTTCTCTCCCTGCTCTAGTCTTATCGCTGGTAGCAGTCATCCACCCAAACCACTGACCTAAGTGGTTGTGCCCCCCCCTCTCCCCCTACTCCTCCTCCTGCATCCCCTCTCCCTGCTCTCGTCTCCATTGAATTGATACCTCCTCTACCTTTATCCTCTGATTGTGATCTGCTTACATTAAAAGCCAGCAGATTGGATGAGAATCTGACCACTGAAGGCGATTCCCTTTTAAAAAACTAGAACTCCCACTACCCATAGTCCTAGCAGACCCCTTTTTCTCCCACTACCCATAGTCCTAGCAGACCCCTTTTTCTCCCACTACCCATAGTCCTAGCAGACCCCTTTTTCTCCCACTACCGATAGTCCTAGCAGACCCCTTTTTCTCCCACTACCGATAGTCCTAGCAGACCCCTTTTTCTCCCACTACCCATGCATAGTTTCAATATGAACAAGAAAAACAACCATAAACTTTTTTTTCACTCCCCTAAAAGTCATAATCAATGGTTTGCTCCTGAGGCCAGCGACTGCATGGGGTTAGACCAAAATGAAAGGGCTGGGTTAAACCAGGCTCTCTAGGCTCTGTGGTTTGGGGCCGGCCACACACCACCTCCTCACAGCTTCACACAGCTCTCTGCCGTTTCATCTGGCTGCTGTGAAAAGCCCTACTGTAGGCCCCAGAGAAAACCTTTATCCCGTTATTAAATACCAGCTAAGTGACCACTGGCTCTGACCAGAGAGACTTCAGAGGGACACAGGGTCAATGACCAGAGAGACCTCAGAGGGACACAGTGTCAATGACCAGAGAGACTTCAGAGGGACACAGTGTCAATGACCAGAGAGACTTCAGAGGGACACAGTGTCAATGACTAGAGAGACATCAGGGGGACACAGTGTTAATGACCAGAGAGACTTCAGAGGGACACAGGGTCAATGACCAGAGAGACTTCAGAGGGACACAGTGTCAATGACCAGAGAGACCTCAGAGGGACACAGGGTCAATGACCAGACACAGGGTCAATGACCTGTGGCTCCTCTCTGACTTTGCTCTGTCCATTATTTCTGGCTTTTTCGTACCTCTCCAGTGTCTCTGGCCCTATTGCAGTACCCATGTGGCCCTTTTCTGGCTGTTTGTCCTGGTTGTCAAGAAACCCAGAGGTTCAAGCAGCCAATGGATCCTGTTTGGAAGAACCAGTCTGAGCTGTTCCTGAGGGTTCTATTCTTCATGTGGGGGTTGTGCTTTGGCAAAGTGGGTGGGCTTATATCCTGCCTGGTTGGCCCTGTATGGGGGTAACTTTGGACGGGGCCACAGTGTCCACCGACCACCCCTGTCTCAGCCTCCAGTATCTATGTTGCAACAATCTATGTGCCGGGGGGCTAGGGTGAGTCTGTTATATCTGGTGGAATTCTCCTGTCTTATCCAGCCAGGTCAACCGTGATACAAGTCAGTACTCAATGTCCATCCTTGTCTGAAGATGTCGGGAAATGACGTGGAAACCAGCCACTAGGGGCAAGTGAGTGCTGTTACCCTCAAGTAGGTTTCAGTTATGCTAGGGTGTTGTGGACAGGGATGATGGGTGGGTGTAAGCATCTGCCTCTGGTTGCATGTTCGAATCCAGCGATAGAAAGTTGTTTATGATATTTTTGTTTTAAGCCTACCCCAAACCTTAACCCTCACCTCAACCATTTGGAGTTATTTCCTAACCTTAAGATTTCRGAGWAAATGTCTAAACTGTACGTTTCAGAGACATGGATGAAGTTCTAATTCTGACATGAGACTGTTAGAGCTGGTCTTATCTGGTGTCCTCCCCCCCCCGCCCCCATTCATCTCCGTCCTCCCCAGGGAAACTTCATCATTGCATGTTCCACGAAAAGAGAAAGGTTGACAGTCTCGCTATGTTAGTCTGAACCTTGCTCCAGTTGGAGTTGAATTTCTTTGTAAGTCCTGTATCATCTCTCTCTCCTCTCTCTCGCTCCCTTGTCTCTCTCTGTCACTATCTCATTCTTTCTCTCTCCTTTCATTCTTTCTCTCTATCTGTCTCTCCCTCCCCCTCTCTCTCTATCCATCGTCTCTCTCTCCTTTTTCTCCCTCCCTCCCTCTCTCCCTCTTTCTCTCTCTCGACGTCTCTTCTCTTTCCCGTCCCTATCTCTCTTTCTTTCTTTTTCCACCATTTGGTTGCATGCAATTGGCTGGTAGACGCGACACATTCCAGTGGAACAAGACGCATGACAGTGGTCCAAGGAACTACATTTTCTGAAGGGGGACATATTTTGTAGACAGGTTGGACACATTTCACAGGGATCTCTCTTTGTGTCTCTTGTCCTTTTTCCATAGAACAGCAACTCATTCCTTATATAGTGTACAATTTTGTCCCTAATGGGACAATAACAAAATGAGTATAACCGAACCTAATGTCTTCTTCGTGGGTTGAGAACCAACGCTTTTTTCTACGTGTTACTAAATAAACACTGTTTACAGTAATGCTTGGGAGATTTATTCTGCGATTGTATAGTTGCCTCGTGAGTACATTACAAAGACAAGGTAAAAGTTAGTCCAACTGTCTGAGCCGAGTAGGAACGATGGGCATGCCGTTCTGAAAATTGTTTCGACCATAAAGCATGCAACAATTTTCACAATATGCCAGTTATCCGCTATAATAGGACAACAACGTATTTTTATCAACTGAACAATATAACCAAAAGAAGGATCTTTTCAGCACCTTATACACAGTAGTAGTCCCTGGTACACAGTAGAGTCCCTGGTAACATCAGTAGAGTCCTGGGTACAATTGAGTACAGTCCCTGAACACAGTAAGTCCTGGCTACACAGTAGAGTCCCTGGTACATGTAGAGTCCTGGTAACAGTAAAGCACTGATGAACACACTAGAGTCCTGGTCAGCGCAGTAGAGTCTGTACAAGCACGCGATCTCGTAGAGTCCCTGGTACAGACAGTAGAGTCCCTGGTACATCAGTAGAGTCCCCTGGTACCACAGTAGAGTCCCTGATACACAGTAGAGTCCCTGGTACAAGCGTACAGTAAGAGTCCCTGATTACCAGTAAACTAGAGTCCCTGGTAACCAGTATGAGTCCCTGATTACACAGGTGGAGTCCCTGGTACCACGTAGAGTAAGATCCTAATACACAGTAGGTCCCTGTACGCAGTTTAACAGAAAAGGGTTTTTCCCCTGGTACACAGTAGAGTCCACTGGTACACAGTAGAGTCCCTGATACACCGTAGAGTCCCTGGTAGCAAGTAGAGTCCCTGGTACATCAGTACCAGTCGCCTGGTACATCAGTACGGATCCATGGTACAATAGTTGATGCAGTAGACCGTCCCTGGAGACAGTAAGAGTCCCTGGTCACACAGTAAGAGTCCTGAGTAGAGCCGCGCAGATGTGAAGAGTCCCATGGGTACACAGTAGAGTCCCTGATAACACAGTAGGTCCCCTGATCACGAGACACGTCAGCATGATGACACAGTGAGAGTCCACTGCTTGACAGCAGTACAGAGTGGGACAACCTGGTACACAGTACAAGTCCCCTGTCAAGTAGGATTCCCTGGTACACAGTACAGTCCCTGGTACACAGTAAGAGTCCTGGTACACAGTAGAGTCCCCTGAATACACAGTGCGTCCCTGGTACAACAGTCGAGTCGCCTGTGCACAAGTAGAGGTCGCCTGAATACAACAGTAGAGTCCCCTGGTACCACAGTAGAGTCCCTGGTACACAGTACAGTCCCTGATAGCATTCGCCAGGAGTTGGGAGGTCCCTGATACACCGAGTAGAGTCCCCTGGTACACAGTAGAGTCCTGGTACAAACAGTAGAGTCCTGGTACACAGTACAGTACTGAATACACAGTAGAGTCCTGATACACAGTAGAGTCCCTGGTAAACAGTAGAGTCCCTGTACACAGTAAAGTCCCTGGTACAACAGTACAGGGTGGGACACTCGCACGTCGTCGTGAGTGGCAGTTCCTGCCGATACGTGATAGAGATCCTCTGGTACAAGTAAGAGTCCCTGGTACAACAGTACAGTCCCTGATACCCAGTCGAGTTCACAATTCCCTGGTACAGTGGAGAAGTACATCTACAGTAAGTCCCTGATAACACAGTAGAAGTCCCTGGTACACCAGTAGAGTCCCGAATACACATAGAGTCCTGGGTACAGCAATCAGTCGAGTCCTGGTACACAGTAGAGTCCCTGGTACAAAGGAATTAACTCCGTAGTAGAGCACTTCCCTGATACACAGTAAGAGTCCCTGTGTAACAGTAGAGCGGCTGATACACAGTCCGAAGTCCCTGGTACACAGTAGCGTCCGCCTGGTAACAGTAGAGTCCCTGGTACAACGAGTGAAGAGTCACTGGTAACAAATGCTCAGTAGAGGTCCCTGTACATATGATGCGCGAGGTCGTCGTTAAGAGTCCCTGGTACAGTAGAGTCCCGATACACAGTAAGAGTCCCTGATACACAGTAGAGTCCCTGATACACAGTAGAGTCCCTGGTAACACAGTACAAGTCCCTGGTAAGAGTGTCCGAAGATACTGATGCCGCTGGCCTACGATATAGGGTATATACAGTAGAGTCCTTCCTGTTGAGGTCGTAGTCAGTAGACAGTCTCCTGATACCAGTAGAGTCCCTGATACACATAGAGTGGGTGGTACACAGTAGAGTCCCTGATACACAGTTAGAGTCCCTGGTACTACAGTAGCGTCGCCTGGTACCCAGTAGAGTCCCTGGTAGCTACAGGGATACGTCCAGTAGAGTCCCTGATTACACAGTAGAGTCCCTGGTACAGACAGTAGAGTCCTGATTACACAGTAGAGTCCTGGTACACAGTAGAGTCCCTGGTACACAGTAAGTACCTGATACAACAGTAGAGTCCCTGGTACACAGTAGAGTCCTGTACACAGGTAGAGTCCCTGGTACACAGTAGTCCCTGATACACAGTAGAGGTCCTGGTACATGATAGGCGACGCTGTAGAGTCCCGGTACACAGTGAGTCCCTGGTACAGAGTCGAGGTCCTGGGTACAGAGTAGAAGTCTATGATGGTTGGTACAGGACAGTAAGATTATCCCTGGTCACATTAACAGTACAGTCCTGGTACACAGTACATCCGCTGGTACACAGTAGAGTCCCTGGTACATGCGTAATCGAGTGTCGCATGTTACAATACAGTAGAGTCCTGGTACACAGTAGAGTACCTGTACACAGTACAGTCCTGATACCATAGATGTCCCTGGTACACAGTACAGTCCCTGGTACATCAGTACGTCCCCTGGTACACAGTAAAGAGTCCCTGGTACCAGTACCGTCCTGGTACAAGTAGAAGTCCCTGCATACACAGTAGAGTCCCTGGTAATCAGTAGAGTCCCTGGGTACACAGACAGTCCCTGATACACAGTAGAGTCCGCTGATAACACAGTAAAGCCCTGGTAACACAGTACAGTCCCTGATAACCAGTAGAGTCCCTGGTACAGTCCGTAGGAAGATCCTTGGAGGTACCGTAGATCGCCTGGTACACAGTCGAGTCTGGTACAGAGTAGGTCCTGGTACACAGTAGACGTCCCTGGGTACCAGTACAGTCCCCTGGTAACAGTACATTCCGCTGTAACAGTTAGAGTCCCTGGTACAACAGTAGAGTCCCCTGTACACAGTAGAGATCCCTGGTACAACGTAGAGTAGCCTGATACATCAGTACAGTCCCTGATACACAGTGAGTCCCTGGTACAACAGTACGTCTGGTACACAGTACAGTCCCTGGTACAATCATGTACAGTCCCGCGATACAGTAAGAGGCTTATCAGAGTCCGCTGGTACACAGTACAGTCCCTGGTAACACAGTAAGAGTCCCCTGGTACACAGTAGAGTCCCCTGATACACAATTAGCAGTTGAACTGCTACACGTAGAGTCCTGGTACACAGTACGAGTGCCTGGTACACAGTACAGTCCCCTGATACAGCAGTGAGTCCCTGGAATACACAGTACAGTCCCTGATAACACAGTCGAGTCCTGATCACAGTAAGAGTCCCTGGGTAACAGTAAAGTCCCTGATACATCCAGTAAGTCCCTGGCTACACAGTTGAGGTCCTGGTACACAGTACAGTCCTGATACACAGATAGAGTTCCCGTACCAGTAGAGTCCTGCGTACAGCAGTAGAGTCCGTGGTACACAGTTAGCGTCCCTGGTACACAGTAAAGTCCTGATACACAGTCGAGTCCCTGGTAATACAGTAGAGTCCCTGATACAGACAGTAGCAGTCCCTGATACACAGTAGAGTCCCCCTGGTACACAAGTAGAAGTCCGCTGGGTACAGGTAGAGTCCTCGCTCTGGTACACAGTAGAGAGTCCTGGTACAGATAAGTCCCTGATACCGTACAGTAGAGTCCACTGATACACAGTAAGAGTCCCTGGTACACGTCACAGTAGTGATATGCTAGAAATCCCCGTCGGATACGAAAGGAGTAGTCTGCACAGTCCTGGTACGAGGTCAGTAGAGTCCTGGTACACCAGTACAGTCCCCTTGATACACAGTAGAATGAGTAACACCAGTCAGAGTACCTGGTACACAGTAGAAGTCCCTGGTACACCCAGTAGAAGTTCCCTGGTACAAAGTCCATCCCTGATCCACAGTCGAGTCCTGGTACACAGTAGAGTAACGTGTACATCTTGGAACGACAGTAGACAGGATACCGCATCTGGTACACAGTAGAGCATCCCCTGATACAGTCATGAGAGTCCCTGGTACGCAGTCGAGTACCTGGTAACATGGGCTCGTTGGATTGTTAGAGCCTGTGCCCACTTTCAGATAATCAGTAGTGTCCCCTGTACAACAGTAAGTCCCTGTACAGATGGAAGAATTCAGAATTCGTAACATTCCGTCACAGTCCCTGATCACACAGTACAAAGTCCTGGTACATCGCACAGTAGAGTCCCTGATAACAAGCTCCGATGTTGAAAGAGGCGATGTATCGATCGTCCTGGTACACAGAGAGCTCCTGATACAAGTAGGAGTCCCTGGTATACACAGTAGAAGTCCCCTGGTACACCAGTACAAGTCCTGATAGCACAGTAGAAAGTCCTGATACACGTAGAGTCCTGGTACACATGATAAGGAAGTCCCACTGGTACAAGTGTCAGTACAGTCGCCTGATAGCACAGTCGAGTACCTGTTACACGTAGAAGCCCTGATATATCAGTAGAGTCCCCTGGTACACGCGTAGAGTCCTGATCACAGTAGAGTACCCTGTAACAGTGAGTCCTGGTACACAGTAGAAGTCATTTGTGTTACACGCAGTAGTGTCCGGTACCCAGTAGAGTCCCTGGTACATCCGTACAGTCCCTGATACAACAGTAGAGTCCCTCGGTACATAGTGATGGACGGCTCACTGATTGGGAACAAGTCGAGTCACACCTGTACACAGTAAGTCCCTGGTACATCAGTAAGATCCCCTGGTACAGTACGTCTGGGGCTCACACACAGTAGAGTCCCTGGTACACAGTAAGAGTCCCTGGTAACCCAGTAGAGGTCCCTGATACCTCCAGTAGACGTCCTGTGATAACACAGTGAGTCCCTGATACACAGTAGAGTCCCCTGGTACACAGTACAGTCCCTGGTAACAGTACAGCCTGGTACACAGTACAGTCCCTGTACAACAGTAGAGTCCCCCTGGTACACAGTAGAGTCCCTGATTACACAGTGACGTCCCTGATACAAGTAGAGTCCCTGGTACACAGTAGAGTCCCTGATACACAGTAAGAGTCCCTGGTAACACGTAGAGTCCCTGGTCAAGTAGAGTCCTGGTTAGCACAGTAGAGTCCCTGAATACACAGTCGAGTCCCTGGTTACACCAGTAGAGTCCCTGATACACAGTAGAGTCCCTGGTACACAGTAGGTCCTGGTACACAGTAGCAGTCCCTTGGTACACAGTAGAGTACCTGATACACAGTACAGTCCCTGATCAGCGTAGAGTCCCTGTACACGTACAGTCCCTGGTACACAGTAAGTCCCTGGTCACAGTAGAGTCCCTGGTACACAGTACAGTCCCTGGTACACAGTAGAGGTCCCCTGGTACACAGTAGAGTCCCCTGATACACATTAAGTCCTGATACACAGTAGAGTCCTGGTCACAGTAGAGTCCTGTACCAGTACAGTCCCGATACACAGTAGAGTCCCTGGTACAGGCAGTACATACTGATACCCACAGTCAGAGTCCCTGATACACAGTAGAGTCCTGGTACACAGTAGAGTCCATGATACACAGTAGAGTCCTGGTACAATCACCAGTAGAGTCCCTGGTAGCACAGTAGAGTCCCTGGTACACCATACAGTCCCTGGTACACAGTAGAGTCCTGATAACAGTAGAGTCCCTGGTAACAGTAGAAGTCCCATGGTACACAAAAAAAATTTTTTAAACAAGTTCCCCTGATACACAGTAGAGTCCCTGGTACACAGTAAAGTCCCCTGGTAACAGTTACAGTCCCTGATACACAGTTAGAGTCCTGGTACACAGTAGAGTCCCTGGTAACAGTAAGTCCCTGGTACACAGTCGAGTCCCTGGTAACAAGAGTAGAGTACCTGGTCCACAGTAGAATCCCTGGTACAAACAGTACCAGTCCTGGTACACAGTACATTCTGTACACAGTAGAGTCCTGTACACAGCTAGAGTCCCTGGTACACAGTAGAGTTTTGTACACAGTAGGAGTACCTGATACACAGTACAGTCCCTGATACACAGTGAGTCCCTGGTACGTACAGTCCACTGTACAGACAGTAAGTCCCTGGTCACAGTACAGTCCTGGTACAACTAGTGAGTCCTGGTAACAGTACAGTCCCTGGTACCAGTAGAGGTCCTGGTAACAGTAGAGTCCCTGATACACATTAGAGTCCCTGATACACAGTAGAGTCCTGGTACACAGTAGAGTCCCTGGTACACAGACATCCCTGATTACCAGTAGAGTCCCTGGTCACAGTAACCAGTCCTGATAACACAGTCGAGTCCCCTGCTTACACAGTAGAGTCCTGGTCACAGTAGAGTCCCTGATACACAGTACGAGTCCCCTGGTACACAGTAGATCCCTGGTACACAGTACAGTCCTGATACACATAGAGTCCCTGATACCAGTAGAGTCCCTGGTACAGCAGCTAGAGTCCTTGGTACACAGTAAGAGTCCCTGGTACACGTACAGTCCCTGATACAACGAGTCGAGTCCTGGTACACAGTAAGAGTCCTGATACACAGTAGAGTCCTGATAACAGTAGAGTCCCTGACAAAGTAGAGGTCCTGGTACACAGTAGAGTCCGGTACACAGCTCGAGTCCCTGGTACACAGTACAGTCCTGATACACAGTAGAGTCCTGCTACACAGTAGAGTCCCTGGTTTACAACGTAGAGTCCTGATACACAGTCGAGTCCTGGTACCAGTCGACGTCCCTGGTACACAGTACAGTCGGCCTGATAACACATAGAGTCCCTGATCCAGCAGTAGAAGTCCTGGTAACACGTAGAGTCCCTGTACCAGTAGAGTCCTGGTACAAAGTAAGTCCCTGATATCACAGTCGAGTCCCTGGTAACACAGTAGAGTCCCTGATACACAGTAGATCCGCTGGTACAGCAGTAGATCCCTGCTACACCAGTAGAGTCCCTGGTAAACAGTCGAGTCCCTGACAACAGTAGAGGTCGCGCTGGTACACAGTAGTGTCCCTGGTAACAGTAGAGTCCTGGTACACGTAACAGTCCCTGATACACAGTAGAGTCCTTGGTAACAGTAAGAAGTCCCTGATACACAGTAGAGTCCCTGGTCACAGTAAGAGTCCCTGATATCACAGTAGAGTCCCTGGTACACAGTAGAGTCCCCTGTGTACACAGTACAGTCCCTGAACACAGTAGAGTCCCTGATACACAGTAGAGTCCCTGGTACACAGTAGGTCCCTGGTCAGTACAGTCCCTGATACACAGTCCGAGTTCTGGTACACAGTAGAGTCCGCTGATACACAGTAGAGTCCCTGGTACACAGTAGAGTCCCTGATACACAGTAGAGGTCCCTGGTACAGTCGAGTCCCTGTAGCACAGTATCGAGTGCGACACTGGTACACACACGCTACGCTGTCACCTGGTACATGTGTTCAGTAGCAGTCCCTGGTACAAGAACGACTTGGCCGTACAGTCCTGATACACAGTACGAGTCCCTGTACAAGGTGAGGATAGTGCCCCTGAGGAATGAACACCATGTCGCGTAAGCACGGCGCTCAAAGGGCGAGTGTGTACACCAGTAGAGGTCGCCTGGTACAGCAGTTTACAGTCTTAAATTTGTTCACGGCCGGTTGACTGTAATGTTTGGTTCGACACCGCGCTAATGGCACGTGACACGGGTAGTAGGATCAGTAGTGACGCTTTCCCATTATGTACCACGCGACCAGCACCGGTAAATTATTGTTCATGAGTAGCAGTGGGACAACGATCATAATGACGGAGGACGCCCTGCGCAGAGCAAATTTACTATGCGCTGTGGACGACAGCAGAACGTAATAGAGCTCTGGCAGTTGACGAGAAATTGAGGTGTGCCGGTAGGAAGGATCGGTAAGCTAGTTGACAGGGTTAATTCAGCTGATACGAGATTGGAGTAGGGCAGCTGGTAGGCCAGGCGAGCATCGTAGGAAGTGTACTTCCAGCTACGCGCTGATCTGATTCAGTAATGTTGCGGATACACTAGAGCGCGTGACTTTGATGAGTTGGGAATAGTGGTTCGTACGACCGCTTTGTGTGGGTGGATCTTCCACCGTTACGTGCCGAAGATCCGCCGCCTGGCTGCTAAAATAACCTCGTCGAATGGTCGATGCGAATCTCGAACAGACAAGGTGACATGCACGCGCAGCGGCGTAGGCGGAGGACTTATGAGCAAGAAGGAGTGGAGGGTAAGTTGAAGGAGGAGACAATGACCCGGAAGTGAGTGTGTCTCCGTCCGACGGGGTGCCGGCAGCGAGTCATGTAGAGGTGGTTAGGCAAGTATGGGTACCGTCAAGCGTACGCTGCGGAAGCGCCAAGCGACCAGAGGTCGATTTGATGACGAGGATCCCAAGTTCACAACTGAGAATGAGTCCGCGTGATCACCGGCGCGGTGTAGGGTAGTCGCTGCTTATAGGGAAGATGCTGGAGGTAAGACAGCGGCGCTGACTCGGATTACAGTTCCCACATAACTCGGGAATAGGTGGGGAGGTGATAGATGACAGCTAACATAAATTCTCGCAAGGAGGAAGGATCATTCTATCCGCGCTCGGGCACCTGTGAAGTGGTGTTAAGATCACCGCGTAGTGCGAGTCAGACAGAGAATACGCGAGCTATGCGTTGAAGGCTGGATTTCGCAGCGTGCGCCCCGAGCAACGGAAACGCTGCGTCTGATGACTGATCGACTATTGAGTGACTCTTGATCAGAGTATGAAGTGCGTAAAATATTGTCAGCATTTCGTGTGTCGGAAGTCGTGGACGCAGAGTCAGAGCCTGACAGCACAGAATATGATGAGCCAACTGGCTGAGCCGGGAGAAGAGTATGGGAGGAACGGTTTACCGATGGGCATAAT
>NW_019943436.1:31822-40257 GCF_002910315.2 Salvelinus sp. IW2-2015 | reverse complement strand
GTATATGATTAGTTTATATAATACATTGGTTATTAAGGTGAGGATGGTGAGGGGACTGTAGGGTTATGTTAAGAGGGATGGTGAGGGCTGTGGGTTATTAAAGGGTGATGGTGGTTGAGGCTGTAGGGTTTATTAAGTGCGCGAGGAATGCCAGCTTGAGGGCTGCTGGGTTATTTAAGGGCCGGGTGATGGTGAGTAGGGCTGTAGGGATAAGGGCGAGGATGGTTGAGGGCTGTAGGTTATTAACGGAGAGGCAGATGAGGGTTATTAAGGGTCGTAGGGTTGTGTAAGGGTCGTGGGGTTATTAAGGGAAGAGATGGGTAGCTTTGTAGGGTATATTAAGGTCTGAGGGATGGTGCGGGCGGTAGGTTATTAAGGTGAGGCTATGGTGAGGGCTTGTTGTGGGGTGATTAAGGGATGAGGATTTTGGCTGAGGCTGGTCGTGGCGTTATTAAGGGGAGGATGGTGAGGGCCTGTAGGTATAGAGGTCTGAGGGTGCGTGAGGTTGTCTGGGGTTAGTAAGGGAAGTGTGGTGAGGGCTGAGGTTATTAAGGGGAGGATTGCGGTCGATGAGGGCTGTAGTTATTACCAAGGGGAGAGGTCGCGTGAGGTTGTGGTGTTTATTATAGGGTGAGTGGTCATGGTCCCTGAGGTATAGTCGAAGGTTATTTGAGCGGTAGCGAGATAGCCGTGAGGGCATAATTGCGGGTTAATTAAGGGGAAGGTAATGATGAAAGGGCTATGTTTAGGTTATTAAGGGGAGAGATGGTGAGGCGCTGTAGCGTTATTAGGATAAGAGGCATGAGTTGAGGCCGTTATCTTTTAAGGGGGCATGTGGTATGTGCCAGACGGGCTGTGTGGTTATTAAGGGATCAGAGATGGTGAGGGCCTGCTAGGGGTATTAAGGGAGGATGGTAGAGTGGCTGCAGGGTTAATTAATTGAGATTGGTAGGGTCTCTCGGGTGATTAAGGCAGGGAGAGATGGTGAGGGTCGGTTGTGGTTGGTTATAAACCTATAAGGTGGCCGAAAAGGTTATGGTATGACGGGCTGTAGGCGTTATATAAAGGGGATACCCTCAGGTGGCCGTGAGGGTTGTGGGGTCTATTAAGGGAGCGATTGGTGAGGGTCTTGATTACGGAGTTTAATTAACGGGGTCGAAACAGGTATAGGTGAGGAGCGATTGTGGTTATTAAGGTGAAGTCATTGCGTGGAGGGCTGAGGGTTATTAAGAGTTTTACCGAGATGGTTAAACGGTGGATGGCAATAGTAGTGGATTATCTAAGGTTGAGGGTTGGTTGATGGCTGTAGGGTTTATTCAACCGGTAAGGTGAGGATGGTGTAGCAAGGCAAATGTTAGCAGGGTTATTATAAGGGACATCATGAGGATGGTGAAGTGCCCTGTAGGGTTCATTTAACGCGGAGAAGTACCGATGCGAAAAGCTGGTTAATAGCGAGACCGGTCGCGTGAGGGTTGTGCGGGTTAATAAAGGGGAGGATGGTGAGCTGTAGGTTATTAAGGGTGAGGGTGGTGAGGCGTTAAAGGGTTAGTAAGGGAGGATGGTAGGGGTGGTGCAGGCGTTATTAAGGGTGTGAGGTATGGGGAGGGGTGTTAGGGTTATTATAAGGGGGTGAGGATGTGGAGTGGTGAGGGTTATTGAAGGGAGAGGATGGGTGAGGGGCTGTGGGGTTATGTAGGGGAGAGAGGGAGGTGAGGTTGGGTAGCGGTGATTAAGGGGAGGATGGTGGTGTGGCGCAGTGTGTGGTTATTCTATATCTGCGGAGATGAGTGGATTGAGGGTTGTGGGTTATGGTTAAGGTGAGCGATGGTGAGGGCGAGTGTGGGGTCTTATGAGTAGGAGGGTGAGGGTTGGTTATGAAAGGGGGATGTGTGAGGCTGGGTATTTAACGGGAGGTGGTGAGGGCTCTGGGTTATTAAGGGGAGGATGGTGAGGGTTTGTCGGGTTATTAAGGAGGGGCGTGTGAGGGCTGTGGGGTTATTAAGGGGGAGGATGGTGAGGGCTGTGGCCTGTTAATATAGTGGTGAGGATGTGAGGAAATAGTGCCGTTATGTCGCTGAGAGGGGAGGGTGGTGAGGGCTGTAGGGGTTATTAAGGGAGGAGGGTTGTGAGGGTGTGTTGGTTATTGGGGAGGGTGTGAGGCTGTAGGGTTATTAGGAGGCTGAGGTATGGTGGTAGGGGTTGGGTTATTAAGGTGAAGGATGCGTGAGGGCTGTAGGGTTATTAAGGGGAGGATGGTGAGGGTTGTGGGTTATTATAGTGAGGATGGTGAGGGCCCTGTCGAGGGTTATTAAGGGGAGGATGGTGAGGGTTGTGGGGGTTATTAAGGGGACGGTGTGTGAGGGCTGTAGGGTTTATAAGGGGGAGGGTGAGGGCTGTAGGGTTATTAAGGGGAGGATGGTGAGGTTGTAGGTTATAAGGGGAGAGTTGGAAATGAGGTTATTAAGGGAGGATGGTGAGGGCTTTTAGGGTTATTAAGGGTGGGAGGGATGGTGAGGGCCTTATTGAGGTGGTGTTGTATTAAGGGCGGAGGATGGTGAGATGGTGACCCCTCTGTGATGGTGGAGAGGAAGGGACAATTTCCACAAGCATCCACCAGACCCCCTCTGGATGGTGAAAGAGAGGAGGGAACAATATCCACAAGCCTCCACCTGACCCTTCTGGATGGTGAGAGACGACGGGACAATACAACAAGCCCCACCACTGCGGTTTATAGAGTGTGCAAACAGGTCAGCGCCTCAGGAGTATAACTGTTGGGCATGGTTCCTAGGGCTCAGGTCCTCCGGTGAGGGCAGAGAGAGAGAGAGGAGAGAAGAGAGAGAGAGGAGAGATGAGAGAGAGAGGAAGATGATAGAGGAGAGGGAGAGAGAGAGAGAGAGAGAGAAGGGGGGGGGAAGAGAGGAGAGGGAGAGGGAGAGAGAAGAGAGAGACGAGAAGAGCAGGAGAGAGAAGAGAGAGAGGAGAGACGAGAAGAAGAGGAGAGAGAGAGAGAGAGACGGACGAGAGAGGGAGAGGGAGAGGAGAGCGAGAAAGAGAGAGCAGAGAGAAGATGAATGTGAGAAGAGTGAGAGAAAGAGAGAGAACTCGAGAGAGAGGAGAGATGAGCCAGAGAGAGGATGAGAGAGACTGAGTAGAGAGAGAGAGAGTAGAGAGCAGACGAGAGAGAGAGAGAGAGAGAGAGATGTGAGGATTTAAGAGGACACATACCCTAAGTCACACAGGACGGGGTTGTGTTTCTTAATCTTGCAGATTGTATTTGATAAGCAAAGCCCTTGCCCCTTCCCAAGAGTCCAGCAAAAACCTGGCCCTCTACTGTATCTAAATATTGTATTTAATGATAACATATTTTCTTCCCTTCCATTGTCTGACAAGTGAATTATCATTACATATTTAATAAGTTGACCTTTTGGAAATCTGGGCCTGCGATCTGATTGAACGGTTATTGTAATACTCCCATGATGAAAAGAAAAAGGGCAGTTTGCTTTGTGGTATTTGTATATACTGTACATGCTATCAAAGGGAGATTTCCCTCAAACGTCTCACTCACTCACTCACTCACTCACTCACTCACTCACTCACTCACTCACTCACTCACTCACTCACTCACTCACTCACTCACTTTCTCTCTCCCCACCTCTCTCTCTCCTTTTTCTCCCTCCCTCCCTCTCTCCCTCTCTCTCTCTCTCTCTCTCTCTCTTTCCCTCCCTATCTCTCTTTCTTTTTCCACATTTGTGCATGCCATTGGGCCTGGTAGACGCGACCACATTCCAGTGGAACAAGACCAGACAGTGGTACCACAGGAGACTACCATTTCTGAAGGGGGAAATATTTGCTCGACAGGTTGGACACATTTCACAGGGATCTCTCTTTGTGTCTCTTGTCTCTTTTCCAAAACAGCACCCATTCCTTATATTGTGTACACATTTTGTCCCTATGGGACAATACAAAATAGTATAACCCGAACCCTATGTCTTCTTCGTGGGTTGAGAACCAACCTTTTTCTAGTGTTACTAAATAAACACTGTTTACAGTAATGCTTTGGGAGATTATTCTGCTATTGTAAGGTGCCTACATTACAAAGACAAGGTAAAGTTAGTCAACTGTCTGAGTAGGAACGATGGATGCCGTTCTGAAAATTGTATTCACATAAAGCATCAAATTTTCACAAATATGCCAGTTATCCTATAGACAAACAACGTATTTTTATCAACTGAACAAAATAACAAAAAGAAGGATCTTTCAGCACCTTATACACAGTAGAGTCCCTGGTACACAGTAGAGTCCCTGGTACACAGTAGAGTCCCTGGTACACAGTACAGTCCCTGATACACAGTACAGTCCCTGGTACACAGTAGAGTCCCTGGTACACAGTAGAGTCCCTGGTACACAGTAAAGTCCCTGATACACACGATAGAGTCCCTGGTACAACCCCAGGTAGAGTCCGGGTACATCACATGAGTCCTGGCTACACCAGTTCTAGTCTCCCTGGTAGTCCACAGTAAGCTTCCCTGGTTCTCACTGGTCGGTCCCGGACGAGTCCTATCGATGTTTCTTACGGGTGACCGACGTACCTTCTTGGGTGATACAAGCGCAGTAACGTACTCCCTGTATACACAGCTAGCCATGCTGGGTTAAACCAGGCGACTCCTTACTCTCGCCGTGTACCAGGGACTTCTTCAGTAGACGTCCCGCTGATACCACTACTGTGTATCAACGGCAGTGGAGTCCGGGACTCTGGGCTAGCAGCTCACAGGTTTAAGAGTCGAGTGTACACAGTGCAGAGGGTAGGGGGCCCCTGGTACACCACTGCTAGTATGAGTCCGCTGCATGACAGGGACATCACAGTAACTGAGTCCCTGGTAGCACAGTAGGTGAACGTCGCCGGTGAGCCACACACGATGTGCCCCTGCTTCCTCTCCGGTTACCCACCCGCTCTCAGCGACCTCCCTTTTCCACGGCACACAGTAGAGTCCGCTGGTTAAGACACGTACAGGTTCGCTTGGTACAACAGTAGCAGGCTCTGGTACACACAGTAGCCACCTGCACGACACGCAGTAGACGTTTCGGCTGGGTAACAGTAGAGTCCCTGGTAGCAGCAGTTAGCAGTCGCTGTCAACCAGTAAGTCCTGGACCATCAGTCAGAGCTCCATGATACATGCAGAGACTGTCCGCCTGATACAGCGTACCCAGTCCCTGATACACAGTAGAGTGGCGGCTGGTACGCACCAGTACAAGTCCTGGATACACAGTAGTCGCTGGTCATGCACAGGTAGATTCCCTGGTAATCACAGTAGCCCCCTCTGGTAGATTTCAGTAGAGTCCTGGTACACTCAGCTAAGTCCCGATACATCAGAGAGTCTGCGTACACAGTAGAGCACTGGTCACAGTATGTAGTCTCCATGATACCCGTAGTAGTCCTGTGTCCGCGCTTATGTAGACCGGCCTGCTAACGCGCGGACCCTACTCGCAGTATCCCGTCTCTGGGATTACACAAGTAGAAGTCGCCTGAGACACAGTACACGTAAGCCCTGGTACACAGTACACGGAGGGCCCTAGGTAACCAGTTCATACAAGCTGAGTCGCGTGGTAGCATACCAGCAAGGACAGTCCATCGACTACCAGTTAGAGTCCTGATACACAGGTAGAGTCCTGGTAGACCAGTAGAGTCCGGCTGGTAGCACAGTAAGTCCCTGGTAAACTCAGTAAGCATGTGCGCCTGATTAGATCAGCAGTAGAAGTACTCCTGACTACACAGCTAGAGGGGACTCGCCCGGGTACCACTCAGTGAGAGTTCCGCTGGTACAAGTCGTCAGTTAAACCGTCGCTGATACACCGTCGCAGTCCCCTGGTCAGGCAGTAGAAGTCCCTGAAAGTGCACAGAGAACATTGTGCCCCTGGACTCATGGGATGCAGTAGCAGTATACCCAGGCGATCACCAGTAGAGTCCGCTGGTACACCGTCGAGTCCTGAGTACATCAGTAGAGTCTGGTAGCAATCAGTAGTCGTCCCTGGACACAGTAAGAGTCCTGGTCAACGTACAGTTCCCTGATACAACAGTAAGAGTCCCGGGGCCCCCGCCGCCCTCCCGCTCGGGGGGGGGGGGTTGGTACACAGTATGAGAGTCCCTGATACACAGTCGGAGTCGCTGGTAAGCAGTAGAGTCGCCCGGTACCCGTAGAGTCCTGGTACACCAGTAACAGTCCCTGTACACAGTAGAGTCCTGGTACACAGTAGAGGTCCCTGGTAACAGTAGCAGTCCTGATAGCACAGTAGAGTCCCTGATACACAGTAGAGTCCCTGATAGCACAGTAGAGTCCGCTGGTGCATGGCAGTACAGTCCTGGTACACAGTACAGTCCTGGTCACACAGTAGAGTCCTGGTACAGCCAGTATGAGGTCCTGGTACACAGTAGAGTCCCTGGATACACAGTAAGTCCTGATACACAGCGAAGGTCCTGGTAACAGCAGTTAGAGTCGGCCTGAATACACAGTAGAGTCCTGGTACACAGTAGAAGTCGCTGGTTAACAGTATAAGAAAACCCCAGTCCCTGGTACACAGTAGAGTCCGCCTGATACACAGTAGAGTCCCTGGTAGCACAGTAGAGTCCTGATACACAGTAGAGTCCTGGTATACAGTAGATGTCCTGGTACAGCAGGTAACAGTCCCTATACACATTAAGAGTCGCGCTGGTACACGGCAGTAGAGTCGCCTGGGTTACAGTAGAGTCCTGGTAGCAGCAGTACATGTCCCTGATACACAGTAGAGTCCCTGTACACAGCTAGAGCCGGTACACAGTAAGACGTCCCTGGTAGCACAGGGTCGAGTCCTGGTACAGAGTAGAGTCCGCTGGTACCACAGTAAAGAGATCCTGTACACGTACAGTCCCTGGGTACACAGTACAGTCCCTGTACACAGTAGAGTCCGCTGGTACACATAAGTCGCCTGGTACACAGTAGAGTGCGCCTGTACACAGTAGACGTACCTGATAGCACAGTACAGTCCCCTGATACACAGTAGAGTCCTGGTACACGTACAGTGCCCTGGTAGCACATACAGTCCGGCCTGGTACACAGTAGAGTCCCTGGTAGCACAGTACAGTCCTGGTACCAGTAGAGTCCCTGAATACACGTAGAGTCGCGCTGGTCACAGTAGAGTCCTGGACACAGTACAGGTCGCGTGATACCCAGTAGAGTCCCTGGTACCACAGTAAAGTGCCCTGGGTACAGCAGTACAGTCCTGATAGCACAGTAGAAGTCCCCTGGTACACAGTAGAGTCCCTGGTAGCACGTAGAAGTCGCCTTGGTACACAGTCGAGTCCTGGTAAGCAGAGTAGAGTCGCCTGGTAACACAAGTGAATCCCTGGTACACAGTAGTCGCTGGTACGAACAGTACATTCCCTGGGAGCACAGTAGAGTCCCTGTTGTACCCAATAGAGCTCTGGTACACCAGTAGACGTCCTGGTACACAGTAAGAGTAGCCTGATAGCACAGTACAGTCCCTGATACACAGTAGACGTCCTGGATACAGGCAGTACAGTCGCTGTACACAGTACGAGTCCCTGGTGCAACACGTACAGTCCCTGGTACACAGTAGATGTCCGCTGGTAACAGTACAGTCGGCCTGTAGCACAGTAGAGTCCCCTGGTAAGCACAGTAGAGTCCGCTGATACACATTTAGAAGTCCCTGATACACGTAGAGTCGCCTGGTACACAGTATGAGTCCCTGGTACACAGTAGCAGTCCTGATACAGCAGTAAGAAGTGCCCTGGTACACAGTAGCAGTCCCTGATAGCCATGTCGAGTCGCCTGCTACACACAGTAGAGTCCCTGGTACAACAGTAGAGTCCTGATACACAGTAGAGTTCCCTGGTACACCAGTATGAGTCCTGGTACACAGTACAGTCCCTGAACACAGTAGAGTCGCTGATACACAGTAGCAGGTCCCTGGGTAGACAGTAGAGTCCTGGTACACAGTGAGTCCTGGTTACACAGTACAGGTGCGGCTGAACAGCAGTCGACGTCCGGCTGGTACCAGTAGAGTCCCTGAGTACAGCAGTAGAGTCCTGATACACCGAGAGTCCTGGTACAGCAGTAGAGTCCCTGTACATCAGAGAGTCCTGGTACACAGTAGAGTCGCCTGGTACACTGTAGCATCCTGATACAGCAGTATATAGAGTCCCTGGATACACAGTAGAGTCCTGGTACGCACGTAGACGTCCCGATACACAGTAGAGTGCGCTGGTACACAGTAGAGTCCCTGGTGAACAGTACAGTCCCTGATAGCACAGTAGAGTCCCTGGAATACCAGTAGATGTCCCTGGACACAGTAAGAGTCCCTGTACAGCACGTAGAGTCCCTGGTACAAAGTACAGTCGCCTGGATACACAGTCGAGTCCTGGTACACATAGAGTCCTGCAT
>NW_019943436.1:5596-31706 GCF_002910315.2 Salvelinus sp. IW2-2015 | reverse complement strand
GGACCAGTCACTGGGTTACACAGTGACAGTCGGGGTTACACAGGACAGTCCTGGTTACACAGTGACAGTCGTGGTTACACAGCGACAGTCGTGGGATACCAGGCACAGAGCGTGGGTTACACAGTGACAGTCGTGGTTACACAGGGACAGTCAATGGTTACACAGTGCACATCGTGGTACACAGGACAGTCCTGGGTTACACAGTGACAGTCGTGGCGTTACACAGCGACAGTCGTGGGTTACACAGTGACAGTCGTGGGTACACAGGGACAGTCGTGGTTACACGAGGACAGTCCTGGGTTACACAGTGACAGCGTGGGTTACACAGCCGACAGTCGGGTTACACAGGACAGTCGTGGTTACACAGTGACAGTCGTGTTACACAGCGACGGTCGTGGGTCACACAGGGACAGTCGTGGGTTACACAGTGACAGTCGTGGGTTACACAGGACAGTCATGGTTACACAGGGACAGTCGTGGTACACAGCGACAGTCGTGGGTTACAGAGTGACAGTCGTGGGTACACAGTGACAGTCGGGTACACAGAGACAGACCTGGGTTAACAATGACAGTCGTGGTTAAACAGACACGGGTTACAAAGGACAGTCGTGGGTACACAACGGGACAGTCGTGGGTTACACAGGGACAGTCGTGGTTACACAGTGACAGTCGGGGGTTACACAGTGACAGTAGTGGTTACAACAAGCGACAGTCCTGGTACACAGTGACAGTCGTGGGTTACACAGGGACAGTCCTGGGTTACACAGGACAGTCGTGGTTACAGAGGACAGTCTGTGGTTACACAGTGACAGTCGTGGGTTACAACAGGACAGTCATGGTTACACCAGGGACAGTCGTGGGTTACCACAGTGACAGTCGTGGGTTACACAGGGACAGTCGTGGCGTACACAGCGCGACAGTCGTGGGTTACACAGGGACAGTCGTGGGTTACACAGGGACAGTCATGGGTTACCAGTGACAGTCGTGGTTACACAGTGACAGTCGTGGGGTTACACAGGGACAGTCGTGGGTTACACAGGGACAGTCCTGGTACACACAGTGACAGTCGTGGGTTACACAGCGACAGTCGTGCTTACACAGGACAGTCGTCGGTACAACAGTGGACAGTCGTGGGACACAGCGACAGTCGGGTTTACACAGGGACAGTCGTGGGTTACCAAAGTGACAGTCGTGGTTACACAGGGACAGTCATGGGTTACACCAGTGACAGTCGTGTACACAGGACAGTCCTGGGTTACAGAGTGACAGTCGTGGTTACAGAGGGACAGTCGGGTTACACAGTGACAGTCCTGGGTTACACAGGACAGTCGTGGGTTACACAGGGACAGTCATGGGTTACAGCGTGGACAGCGTGCGTACACAGGGACAGTCCTGGGTTACACATGGACAGTCGTTGGGTTACACAGCGACAGTCGTGGGTTACAGAGTGACAGTCGTGGGTTACACAGTGACAGTCGTGGGTTACACAGGACAGTCGTGGGTTACCACAGGGGACAGTCGTGGGTCACACAGGACAGTCGTGGTACACAGGACAGTCGTGGGTTACACAGGGACAGTCGTGGTTTACACAGCGGACAGTCGTGGGTTACAGATGACAGTCGTGGGTTACACATGACAGTCGTGGGTTACACAGAGACAGTCGGTTACACAGTGAACAGTCGTGGGTTACACAGTGACAGTCGTGGGTTACACAGGACAGTCGTGGGTTACACATGACCAGTCGGGTTACACAGTGACAGTCGTGGGTTACACAAGTGACAGTCGTGGGTTACACAGTACAGTGTGGGTTACAGCGACAGTCCTGGGTTACACAGGACAGTCGTGGTTACACAGGGACAGTCGTGGGTTACACAGGGACAGTCGTGGGTTACACAGGGACAGTCGTGGGTTACACAGCGACAGTCGTGGGTTACAGAGTGACAGTCGTGGGTTACACAGTGACAGTCGTGGGTTACACAGAGACAGTCCTGGTTACACAGTGACAGTCGTGGGTACACAGTGACAGTCGTGGGTACACAGTGACAGTCGTGGGTACACAGGACATCGTGGTTACACAGTGACAGTCGTGGGTTACACAGTGACAGTCGTGGTTACACAGTGACAGTCGTGGGTTACACAGCGACAGTCCTGGGTTACACAGTGACAGATCATGGGTTACACAGGACAGTCGTGGGTTACACAGGGACAGTCGTGGGTTACACACGACAGTCGGGGTCACACAGCGACAGTCGTGGGTTACACAGTGACAGTCATGGTACACAGGGACAGTCGTGGGTTACACAGTGACAGTCGTGGTACAGAGGGACAGTCCTGGCGTTACAGCAGTGAACAGAGTGGGTTAACAACAGGGACAGTACAGTGGTTACACAGGGACAGATCAGGGGTGGGTTACACAGTGACAGTCGTGGGTTACACAGGGACAGTCCTGGGTTACACAGTGACAATGTCTAAGGTATGGCTATTGTCATGGCCGTGTGTTTTCCCCCCAAGCCGACACCCCGACGGCTCTAAATGAACTGAACTGGACTTTATGGAAACTGGAACCCGCATATCCTGAGATCACATTTATTGCAGCTGGCGACTTTAATTAAGGGAATTTGAAGAAAACGCTCCTGTAATTCTATCAACACATCTCCTGTGCTACACGTGGATAGAACACGCTTGACCATTGTTACTCTCTCTCTACCGGGACAACTACAAGGCCCTCCCCTGCCTCCCCTTCGGCAAATTAGATCACACACTCCCTGCCTATAGGCAGAAACGTGAACTGGAAACACCTGTTGGAAGGACTGTTCAGCGCTGATCTGACCAATCAGAATCTATGCTTCAAGACTGGGAAATGTTCCAGGTCACCTCTGGGAATAGTATAGATGTACACATTGAAATGTTCCAGGTCACCTCTGGGAATAGTATAGATGTACACATTGAAATGTTCCAGGTCACCTCTGGGAATAGTATAGATGTACACATTGATGAACTGGGATGCTGTTCTTTCTTTGACAATTAGAACTCTGGATCAAAAATACCGCTCAAAACTGAAAGCGCAAACCCCCACATTTAACCACAGCCTCCAGACAATCACACATTTTAAAGGGAAAGCCAGCTAATTCACAGAATCCGACGCATCACTCTTGGACAATTTTAAAATCTTCTTTGCCCGCTTTGAGGAAAACAACACCAAGCCGTCGACGTGGGCACCCGCCGCTCATGAGTACTGTGTGCTCTCGATCTCCGTGACTGTTGTGAGTAAGACATGCAAGCGAGTTATCCCTCGTAAATCTGCCAGCCCAGACGGCCTCCCAAGCCGCGTCCTCTGAGCATGTACATACCAGCTGGCTCAAGTGTTTACAGATATATTCAATGTCTCCCTATCCCAGTCTGTCCCCACTTGCTTCAAGATATCCACCATTATTCCTGTACCCAAGAAAGCGAAGGTAACTTAACTAAATGAGTATCTCCCGGTTACCTGACACCCTAGATCCACTATAATTTGCATACCGCCCCAACAGATCGACAATCGCCATTACACTGCACACTGCCCTATCCCACCTAGGGCTGTTAACTCGCGCTAGACTAACTTCTTCCTAGTTATTTATCATCCCATCGGATTACATAGTACCTGTCTTGACTGCATCAAACTGAGAGAAGCTAGCTAACTAGGGTAATTAAGGCTAGACGTTACTGCACTTCTTGTCAGGACCCGGTGTGAGAAACAGTCACTAATAGTCGGCAGAACCCAGAAGATGAGGCAGACACAGCAGTACTAGAGACGGTGGTTTAATCAAGGAAAAAGATCTTCAGGCAAAAAATATAAATCCACAACGTCAAAAGTAAAGCCAAGAGAAAAAATGGATAACCTCCAAAATACAATGAAAATCCACAAAGTGGTAAGAACAGCAGGGAAAAACAAACCTCAAAAGACTAATAAAAAATAAACAAGAACAAAACCAGAGTACCTCTGGAAAATCCAACTAGAGGAATATATGTTCACAGCATGGCTGGGGCTGGGTGCTAACATACAAACACAGAGCAAAGAACTGAGGAACACTCAGGGTTTAAATACCTACAAGAAAATGAGGCACAGGTGCAAACAATAACTAGAACAAGGGAAAAACTAAAGTTTCAATAACGCGCAATGGAAGCATCTAGTGACCAAAACCTGAATAGTCCTGGCCAAAACCTGACACTTCTCTCCGTCTTAACAGTTAGCTACACATGACAACAACTCCATTTAGTAGATATCATCCTACCTGTTGGATTTTTGTCAAACCTTTCTTTCTCATGTCACTATTAATTCTGTCATTTTAAATCCACCTTCCATTGACTGGATCTCTCCTATCTTGCCACACAAGCGGAGCACAATGCAGTTGTGTCTCTTGTGCAAGGATCAGAGCACTTTTTTCAAAAAAAATGTGTGACTTTTTTCAAAATCATCAATATAGAGTCGTATGACCTCCCCCCAGTCTGAACCCATCCCTGTGCATCTGGGTCCTTGACTTCCTGACGGGCAGATCCGAGGGGTTGAAGGTAGGCGACAACACCTGTGCTCCGCTGATACTTAACACGGGGGCCCCACAGGGGTGCGTGCTCAGCTCCCTCCTGTGTGCCCTGTTCACCCATGACTGAATGGCTACGCACATCTCCAACTCTATCGTCAAGTTTGCTGACGACGCAACAGTGGGGGTCGGCCCGTCAGAGTTTACCAACAACGACGAGAAAAGGGAAAAGGTGTGAGCCCTGGCGGAGTGGTGCCAGGGAAATTTTCTCTCCCTCAACGCCCCATCCACATTGTCAAGGCCGCAGTGGATTTGTTTCCTTTTTTCCCAGTCTTATTTCCCAGCCTTGTTTCCCAGTCTTATTTCCCAGCCTTGTTTCCCAGCCTTATTTCCCAGCCTTGTTTCCCAGCCTTATTTCCCAGCCTTGTTTCCCAGCCTTATTTCCCAGCCTTGTTTCCCAGTCTTTTTTCCCAGCATTGTTTCCCAGTCTTTTTTCCCAGCCTGTTTCCAGTCTTTTTCCCAGCCTGTTTCCCAGTCTTATTTCCCAGCCTTGTTCCAGTCTTTTCCCAGCCTGTTTCCCAGTCTTATTTCCCAGCCTTGTTCCCAGTCTTATTTCCCAGCCTTGTTTCCCAGTCTTTTTCCCAGCATTGTTTCCCAGTCTTTTTCCCAGCCTTGTTTCCAGTCTTTTTCCCAGCCTTGTTTCCCAGTCTTATTCCCAGCCTTGTTCCCAGTCTTTTTTCCAGCCTTGTTTCCCAGTCTATTTCCCAGCCTTGTTTCCCAGTCTTATTTCCCAGCATTGTTTCCGTTTTCCTCAGCCTTATTTCCTTATTCCCCAGCCTTGTTTCCCAGCCTTATTTCCCACTTGTTTCCATCCCTTTTCCCAGCCTTGTTTCCCAGTCTTTTTTCCCAGCCTTGTTTCCCAGTCTTATTTCCCAGCCTTGTTTCCCAGTCTTATTTCCCAGCATTGTTTCCGTTTTCCTCAGCCTTATTTCCTTATTTCCCAGCCTTGTTATCCAGCCTTGTGTCCCAGACTTATTTTACAGCTTTGTTTCCCATACTTATTTTACAGCTTTGTTTCCCAGCCTGGTTTCCCAGCCTTGTTTAATAACAGAATGAATCATTCTTCCTGCTTGTTTTAAAAAGGTTAAAAAAAGGCATTTTGATCCAGCGATCTGTTCTGTTATGGGAATGTTAGAATGTCAGCTTTCTGTGGGAAAGAACCCGGTTTGTGTCACAAAACAATCTATGTTTCCTAAATGGCACCCCCGTTCCCTACATAGGGTGTTACTTTTGACCAGAGCCAATAGCACTCCGTAGGGAACAGTGATCCATTTGGAACACACTCTGTCATCAGCCAGACAGAGCTCCTACGGTTACGGTACAGTATAGGCTGCCAGCCAATCACACTCTGAGTCCAGAATAAACTAGCAAATAGGAAACGGAGCATTATGTTATGATAAGGATTATGACTCATCACTACTCGAGGGAGAAGTGACAACCGGGGGATTATTTCGAGCTTTGATAGGGCCAGCAGGGTGTAAAGCATTTAACAAAGACCTCGATTTTCCTCCTTAACTTGATTTAATGATGGGAAGGTAGATAAAAACGGGGAAAATATGCGTAGTTTCATTATGAAACACCATTTTCCACCACCATGCTAGAGCAGATATTACTAGTACCGGATGTTGCAAATCACATTCAGCCAATCAGGTTGCAGCAATAATTTACTGTGAAACTATCAGAACAGAGACGAAAAAACTGCAGCAACGTGATTGGATGAACGCAATGTGCAACATCTGGGACTAGCATTAGCTGCTCTAGCATGTTGGTGGAAAATTGTGAATCATTAAGAACGGAAGCATATTTTCAAAACAAAATCCCGCCTTCTCGCCATTAAATCGAGTCAAGGTGGAAATTGACGGATGTTTTATGTAGGAACCAGTCCACGGGGCATAAGAGTGTATAGCTAGCCGACTGAATAGATTCCCTTGGGATGGTAAGATGAAATGACTCAGAATCGCCATCTGCCGGCCTTTGGGTTCGCGCCCAGGCTCTGTCGCAGCCGGCCGCAACCGGGAGATCCGTGGGGCGACGCACAATTGGCATAGCGTCGTCCGGGTTAGGGAGGGTTTGGCCGGTAGGGATGGTTCGGCCGGTAGGGATATCATTGTCTCAGTATGTAAAAAAATAAAGAAAAATAATAATATGTAATAAAATGTATGCACTCTACTGTAAGTCGCTCTGGATAAGAGCGTCTGCTCTTGGCCGGTAGGGATATCCTTGTCTCAGTATGTAAAAATGTAATAAAATGTATGCACTCTACTGTAAGTCGCTCTGGATAAGAGCGTCTGCTAAATGACTAAAATGTAAAAATGTTTGGGCTTGGTATGACCATATCATATAGCTGACAACGTCTGTCACGTATCCAGTGGTGAGTGAAGGAGTCAAGCGCAGAGAGCAGGTATTTCGTGCAAGTGGATTTGTATTTAATAATCCGAACAGAAATATATAATAAGACGCCTACGCCACACAACAAAAGGGCGCGTCAATAACCAGTCCACAATAACTAGGACGAAATTACAGTACGAAAACACCACCACAACAAACAGAATAACAAGCCCGCACAAAAGTCGGCGGGCCAACTGGGTTTAAATAACCCCCTACCCTAAACACAAAACAGGTGATACAAATAGACAAATTAGACAAACTCAACAGAAAACAGACAAGGGGATCGGTGGCAGCTAGTAGACCGGAGACGACGACCGCCGAGCGCCGCCCGAACGGGAAGAGGCACCATCCTCGGCGGGATTCGTAACAACGTCTTACCTTTAGCTAATTTGTATTAATTATTACAGGAACATAAACTCACAATAAGATCATTATTTAACAGTTAATGGTGAGTTAATTACAGAAAATAGCTCATGGCTGTGAGTGTGATGAAATAAAAGCAGGTCATTCTGGAGTCTTTTGTTCAGACATATAGCTAGCTAACTAAACAATGAACCATAATCCCAACTCATTTAGCTAATAACTAGCTAGATACAGCGCTGGAGTAAATATGTTTTTAAAAAGTTTTTTTTTAAAGTATGTTGTAAGCAGGTGCTTCCACACAGGTGTGGTTCCTGAGTTAATTAATAATTTAACATCACGGTTAGGGGTCATGTATAAAAAATGTTGGGTAGGCCGTTATTTTGTCCATTATCTTGGTTACCGTGGCTATGCCCCAATAGGATGAGAATGCCCCCATCCACAGGGCACGAGAGGTCACTGAATGGTTTGATGACACGAAAACGATCTCAACCGTATGCCATGGCCGTCTCGCTCACCAGATCTCAACCCAATATGCCATGGCCGTCTCAGTCACCAGATCTCAACCCAATATGCCATGGCCGTCTCGCTCACCAGATCTCAACCCAATATGCCATGGCCGTCTCAGTCACCAGATCTCAACCCAATATGCCATGGGCCGTCTCAGTCACCAGATCTCAACCCAATATGCCATGGCCTCTCAGTCACCAGATCTCAACCCAATATGCCATGAATACATATGGGAGAATTCTGAATCAGTGCCTGAGACAGCGTTTTCCTTCACCATCAACAAAACCAAATTATGGAATTTTGTGAGAACGGTGTCGCATCCCTCCAATAGAGTTCCACATACTTGTAGAATCTATGCCAAGGTGCATTCTGGTTCGTGGTGGCCCTACTCTTATTAAACACTTGGGTAATGTTGGTGTTTCCGTTTTGGCAGTTACCTGTAGAACACACTAGTTACCTGTAGTACACACTAGTTACCTGTAGTACACACTAGTTACCTGTAGTACACACTAGTTACCTGTAGAACACATAGTTACCTGTATACACACTAGTTACCTGTAGTAACACTAGCTAGCTAGTACATACTAGTTACCTGTAGTAACACACTAGTTACGCTGTAGTACACACTAGCTAGCTAGTACATACTAGTTACCTGTAGTACACACTATACCTTTAGACACACTAGTTACCTGTAGTGCACACTAGTTACCTGTAGTGACACACTAGTTACCTGTAGTACACACTAGTTATCCTGTAGAACACACGAGTTACCTGTAGTACACACTAGTTACCTGTAGTACACACTAGCTAGCTAGTACATACTAGTTACCTGTAGTACACACTAGTACCTGTAGTACACACTAGCTAGCTAGTACACACTAGTTACCTGTAGAACACACTAGTTACCTGTAGAACACACTAGCTAGTAGTACATACTAGTTACCTGTAGTACACACTAGTTACCTGTAGTACACCACTAGTTACCTGTAGTACACACTAGCTAGCTAGTACACACTAGTTACCTGTAGAACACACTAGTTACCTGTAGAACACACTAGCTAGCTAGTACATACTAGTTACCTGTAGTACACACTAGTTACCCTGTAAGAACACACTAGTTACCTGTAGTACACACTAGCTAGCTAGTTACATACTAGTTACCTGTAGTACACACTATTACCTGTAGAACACACTAGTTACCTGTAGTACACACAAGCTAAGCTAGTACATACTTAGTTACTGTAGAACACACTAGTTACCTGTAAACACACTAGCTAGCTAGTACATACTAGTTATCAACTGTAGTACACACTATTACCTGTAGTACCACACTGTTACCTAGCTAGTACACACTAGCTAGTAGTAACTGTTACTGTAGAACACACTAGTTACCTGTAGAACACACTAGCTAGCTAAGTACATATAGTTACCTTTAGTACACACTAGTACCTGTAGAACACACTAGTTACCTTGTAGTACACACAAGTTACCTGTAGTAACACACTAAGTTTACCTGTAGTACACACCTAGTTACCTGTAGAACACACTAGTTACCGGTAGTACACACTAGACTAGCTAGTACATACTAGTTACCTGTAAAACCCACTAGTTCTGTAGAACCACCACCTAGCCCTAGCCAGTACCATTTCACCATTACCCTCTAGTACACTACTACTCTAGTAACCACTAGTACACCTAGTCAGCATGAGCACACAGCTAGCTAGTACACACTAGTACCTGTAGAACACACTAGTTACCTGTAGAACACACTAGCTAGCTAGTACATACTAGTTACCTGTAGTACCACACTAGTAACTGTAGAACACACTAGTTACCTGTAGTACACACTAGGTACCTGTAGTACACACTAGTTACCTGTAGAACACACTAGTTACCGTAGAACACACTAGTTACCTGTAGAACACACTAGCTAGCTAGTACATACTAGTTACCTGTAGTACACAACTTATACCTGTAGAACACACTAGTTACCTGTTAGTACACACTAGGTAACCTGTAGTACACACTAGTTACCTGTAGAACACACTAGTACCTGTAGTACACACTAGTTACCTGTAGTTTTACACACTATTACCGTAGAACACACTAGTTACCTGTAGTACACACTAGCTAGCTAGTACATACTAGTTTACCTGTAGAACACACTAGTTACCTGTAGAACCCACACTACTAGCTAGTACATACTAGTTACCTGTAGTACACACTAGTACGCTGTAGTACACACTAGTTACCTGTAGTACACACTAGCTAGCGTTACACACTAGTTACCTGTAAACACACTAGTACCTTAGAACACACTAGCTAGCTAGTACATACTAGTTACCTGTAGTACACACTAGTTACCTGTAGAAAACACTAGTTACCTGTAGTACACACTAGTTACCTGTAGTTACACACTAGTTACCTGAGAACACCTAGTTACCTGTAGTACACACTAAGTTACCTGAGTACACACTTAGTTACCTAGTTACACACTAGTTACCTGTAGAACACACTAGTTACCTGTAGTACACACTAGTTACCTGTAGTACACACTAGTTACCTGGTAGAACACACCGATACCTGTAGTACACACTAGTTACCTGTAGTACACACTAGTTACCTGTAGAACACACTAGTTACCTGTAGTACACAAAACTAGTTACCTGTAGAACACACTAGTTACCTGTAGAACACACTAAGTTACCGTAGTACACACTAGTTACCGTAGTACACCACTGTAGTCTAGTTCCTGTAGTACACACTAGCTAGCTAGACACGTTAGGCGTGCCATTAGATCCAGAAATGACACAAGAGTCAGGGTCATGAGATGTGGTAGATGTAAGGGTGCATGGCTGATGTCGTCCTGTTGTTGATGTGGTAGGATGTTGGTTCATGCTGATGTCGTCCTGCTTGTTGATGTGTAGGATTTTGTGTTCATGGCTGATGTCGTCCTGTTGTTGATGTGGTAGCGAGTTTTGGGTTCATGGCTGATGTCTCCTGTTGTTTGTATGTTGTGGGGATATTTGGGTTCATGGGGCTGATGTCGTCTTTGTTGATGGGTAGTGATGTTTGGGTTCATGGCTGATTTTGATGTGTTGATTGTAGGCTGTTGTTATGGTGTGTGTATGATTGTGTGTGGTCGGAGTTTGGGCGTTGAATGGCATGGGTTGTATGTTGGTCAGGTTTGTTTGATTGGTGATGGTGGTGTTTGGTTCATGGCTGATGGCGTCCTGTTGTTGATGTGGTAGGATGTTTGGTGTTCATGGCTGATAAGTCATCCTGTTTGGATGTGGTAGGATGTTTGGGTTCATGGCTGATGTTGTTGAGTGTTGATCGTGGTAAGGATGTTTGGTTTCATGTGATGTTGTTGATGTTGTTGATGTGGTAGGATGTCGCGTGGGTTCATGGCTGATGTTGTTGATTGTTGTTATGTGGTAGGATGTTTGGCTTTCATGGCTATGTCGTCTGTTGTTGATGTGGTAGGATTGTTTGGGTCATGGCTGATGTTGTTGATGTTGTGTATGTGGTAGATGTTTGGGTTCATGGCTTGTTGTGATGTTTTGATGTGGTAGGATTGTGTAAAGGTTCATGGCTGATGTTGTTGATGTTTTGGTTTGATGTGGTAGATGTTTGGGTTCATGGCTGATTGTCGTCCTGTTGTTGATGTTGTATGATATTATGGTTCATGGGCTGATGTTGTTGATGTGGTAGGATGTTTGGCGTTCATGGCTGATGTTGCTTGATGTTTGTGGATGTGGTAGGATGTTTGTTCATGGCTGATGTCGTCCTGTTGTTGATGTGGTAGGATGTTTGGTTTCATGGCTGATGTCGTCTTGTTGTTGATGTGGTAGGATGTTTGGGTTCATGGCTGATGTTTTCCCATTTCAGCATATCAAGGGTCAGAGTTGTTTGGTTTTTAGAGAAAAGGAGGGTACTCTTTCTATTTCAGATCTGTCTAAGCCAGCGCCCCATTATTAGTGCTATGTGATACAGGGCAGGGTAAGTTTGGTTTCCCATATGTGGGATCATGGTGTCAGTGATCTGATGATACAAGGAACATTTCATAGGGACAAAATCATTCCCCCTGGCTGCCTTCTGTAGGCTTGGATCCAAACTAAATGTTTCACAAAGACACTAAATTAAATAATGAATACGTTTCCATCCAAGCTATCTTTCTAAATCATGTAGCGCGTATCGTCAAGATCGCAGATTTTGAGAGAAACAACAAATGTCGGTACATATAAGTGTTTTATATCGGCTTAAAGCTTAAATTCTGTTAATATAATTCCACTGTCCAATTTACAGTAGCTATTACTGTGAAAAAAATGCCATGCTATTGTTTGAGGAGAGCTCCTAACAACAAAACACTTTTTTCTTAACGATAGGTTTGATAAATTCACCTCTGAAGGTATAATGTGTACATACATTCTGAAATCTTGCTCTAATTTATCATCCAAAGGGTCCCAGAGATAACATGAAGTGTTGTTTTGTTAGATAAAATCCTTTCATATCCTAAAAAGACCCATATACCATGCACGATCGATTTTGTATTTCCACTCCTTCAATTTGCAAAGAAAGGAATCTGTGAAAATCTCACCCTAAACGTTGTTTCAACGAGTCAAATCACGTTCGTATCTATTCCTCAGAGATCCTGGAATGTAACAAGACTTCACTATGTCGTTAGGGGTGTACTATATCCTGTAGGACACCATATTTGGTCAGAGAGCGACGCCTTCACGGCACACCGATGACGTGGGCAGCCATCACTTGAAGGACTGTATCTTTGACAAATAAGCACCATTCGGGGTCAAACAAAGCTAGCTAGATAGCCAATGAGCTGGGCTTTACAGGAGACCATGTAAACCATGTATATGTCATAAAATGTAGGTACTAACCTAGTACGACAGGATGCCTTCACATTTTGAACAAAAATTATATGGATATTCAGAGTTATGAAGTTATGAAAACTGGTTGTTTTGCAAATGTTGAACTTATAATATGGCTACTAATACTGGAAAAGCTAAATCAAAGTCCAAGTATACAGATTTGATGATATTCTTACAGAAAAATGTAATATGAATGCGAATTTGTCTCCTTCACGATTTGCCCAAATGTACCTGGGGACTTCACACTAAAAGTCTTGTAGGTCAGTCATACGTCAAGTTATCCATCTGACACTTTGCACATACCCTGCTGCCATCTGGTGGACACTATGAGAATTACAACCAGAGTGATGGCTTGAACTGGGACCTTTCTCTTGCATTTCAAAGATGGTGGTAGAAAAAGACTGGTTGTTTTTTTCTTTGTATTTTCTTCTACCAGATCTATTGTGTTATATTCTCCCTCATTCCTTTCACATTTCCACAAACTTCAAAGTGCTCCCTTTCAAATGGTACCAAGAACTTACATATCTTTGCTTCAGGGCCTGAGCTACAGGCAGTTAGATTTGGGTATGTCATTTTAGGCGAAAATTGAAAAAAGGGGGCTTTCCCTAAGACGTTTTAATAACATGTCTCTCTGTTTCTCTGTATAGATGACTGATGTGACATGTTGTTCAATAACACAACTCTCTCTGTTTCTCTCTGTAGATGACTGGAGCAACGCGGACGCCAGTTGCCATGAGTTACTGAGAGCAGAACTGCGACTGCTTCCTCTCAGCACCAAGATGGAGGCCTTTATCTACCAAAGGGTAAGGCCCATAGAGATAAAAAAAAGGACTAGATGGATATAACCCATTTCAGCATGGACATTACCATTTAGGTCTTCCACCATTTTAAAGTATTCAACTGGGTGGGGATCCAGAGCATTGTCTTCTTCTTCTTCACGTTGGGTTGCCTGTGGCTGATTTATAAATGGCTTTAAGGTATATCACTGCCATCTAGTGGCCACAATATATAAACGACACAAGATTTGGTTCAGTACTCCAACACTGCAGGTGGCGCTAAATCACCAATATTTAGATTGACGCTTTTTTCAAACACAAAAGAAGAAGAACATTAACAACTTTGAAATGAAGCTAGCCTCAATGGTACTACCTGTGTTGTCACTGACACCATAATGGTACAGAGACAAAGATGAGTCCTATATCTATTTATATGGTCCCCATACTTCATCTGGCCACATTTTCCAAAACCACAGTCATATGGACTGCATTTTTAACACTACTGAACCAAGCCAAGCTGTACTGGGCTGGCCTGGTTACTGATCCACTACTGAACCAAGCTGTACTGGGCTGGCCTGGTTACTGATCCACTACTGCTGAACCAAGTCTGTACTGGGCTGGCCTGGTTTACTGATTCCACTACTGAACGGCAAGCTGTACTGGCTGGCACCTGGTTACTGATACCACTACTGAACCAAGCCAGTGTACTGGGCTGGCCTGGTTACTGATCCACTACTGAACCAAGCTTGTACTGGGACTGGCTGGGTTACTGATCCCACGGATACTGAACCAGCTGTACTGGGGCCTGGCCTGGTTGACGCTGATCCCTACTGGAACAAGCTGTACTGGGCTGGCCTGCGTGTATGCCACTATGACAGCTTCTGGCTGGCTGGTACTCTATCTGAAACCAAACCAGGCTGTACTGAGGCCTGGCCTGGTTACTGATCCAGCTTAACTGAACCCAAGCCAAGCTGTACCTGGGCTAGGCCTGGTTACTGATCCACATAGTTCCCTGCAACTGTCCTGTGAAATAAGTTACATAGTCTGGTGTGGGTCAGCCCTGCAGCATCTCAACTGTTCTTCTAACATGGATACGATCAATTGTAGAAAACCCAGGTAGTTATTTAGCGAGGTTTATTTAGCTCAGTTATTTAACTAGGTTATTTAGCTAGGTTATCTTAGCTAGGTTATTTAGCTAGGTTATTTCAGCTAGGTTATTTGAACTAGGTTATTTAGCTTAGGTTATTTACTAGGTTTATTTACCTAGGTTATTAACTAGGTTATTTAGCTAGGTTTATTTTAGCGTAGTTATTTAGCTTAGGTTATTAACTAAGGTTCTTTCAACTAGGTTATTTAGGCTCCGGTTATTTAGTGGTTATTTACTAGTTATTTAGCTAGGTATTTAGCTAGGTTATTTTAGACTAAGGTTATATTAGCTTAGGTTTTAAGCTAGGTTATTAGACTAGGTTATTTAGACTAGGTTATTATAAACTAGGTATATTTATACTAGGCATTATTCGTAATTGTTAGCTGCAATAATGAATGAAGAAAGTAGAGGGATGGCCCCAAATGTAAATTGATTTTTGATTTCTACTTTTCGTTTTTTTGGGATGGAAACATTCTAAACATCCCCTCATAAATTCAAACTAACGAGACAGGAGAGACTGATGACTTGAAATATATGAAGGTCTGTCTGTGCTTAGTCAAGTTACGTTTAATTCACGCAGTGCAATATAACTCGATGGAACTTCCGTATTTAATTTTAGCGCTGTACAACCATGTGTATTCACAGATTCAGGTTACCTGAATAGGTTACTCATTGTTTGGGAAGGTGGCTCCATGACGATCCACCTTCGGTTTCAGATAGTTCTTATGCACGTGGACAACATATCGTGATTCTCGAATATACTCTCACATTCGCATGTGCGCTTATTATACACTAGCCTGATTGACAGTTTAGACAAGACTCCTAATGTCAGACGGCTAATATAACAGTTGGTGGAGAATCATGAACCTCCAGCTTAAAGTTGTAAATAATCGCTAAACGCTAAAATAAACCAACTTCACGATAATGCTTAATTATAATACACCAAGCACAGTACGTAGAATTGTAACCTATAGTGGGCAGGTAAGTAAGATTCACTACCAGTCTTGTGAATTTCCTGATTTGGATAATTACAGGCTATGTGGTGTATGCTTTATAAAAATAACCTTGTTCATGGTATGTCCTATTATAGACTAGGAATAGAAACTAACTCGCTGGAGCTAAAAGTCACCATAGGCCTTAATGTTAACTTCCTAGTTAAAGTAGATCTTAGGGCGGGTTAGGCCACTCAACTAGTGACCCCTAGCCCCCGTTAAATAACCTTCACTGAGAAGCTCTATCAAACCTATAACACACCTTACCTGTCAATTACTCAAACGATTAAAGGATTCCGACTTAGTAACCCCTAGGCTAATGCACACCAGTAGGTATAATAGAGGAGGAAGTCGCTATCGCCACGGGAACGGCGGCATCAACAGTCGAAGTATGAGAGTCCTCCATATATCGTATAATAACATGGTAATTGTTCGTGTCTAAGCTGATAACAGTATCAATACAATTAGTACCTTATTGCACCTCCGACTAAATACCAGATAACTTACTACTAGACACTTTATAACGAATATTTCCAGAAAGCTCTTGAAATCAACGTTCAGACTGCCTCTTATAAACATTATAGATGTTACGTTATGCATAACAATAGATCTCACATGATAGTCGTGTTCTACGAAAGATGACCTGATATCGATCGATACATTTCCCTGTCCTAATCAGAATCAGAGTGGTTTGAGAAACGTACAGCAATAAAAATTCCATGAGACCCATATAATACTCTTATTATTCATTTCATCTTCCACTGGAAGTACAGAACATGTTGAGCATTCCTGTTCCTGTTTGACATGAGTTTTGAAAACACCTTAAGAGAGCAACTCTCTTTGGCCCACTTTCTTTCTCCACTCTCTCGTGTCCCATCCTTCCGCTCTACTTGTGTTCCGCCATCCTGTAGCTGACATAATCCAGCTTCGAGTATGCCTGGCAGTTACGGCCTGACCCATCCCAGACTCTATGCTACTTCGTTTGTTCAACAGGACAGTGCGGTACTATGGTGGTCATCAGATTAACCAGGCCATCTGGCCCGTACATTCGGTCTTGGCTTGGTTTCAACTTAGTGGAATCTAGTAAGCCATCGGCAGCCCCGTAACAGCCTGGTCATTGGTTTCAGTACATGGATCAGTAATCCACACGCCCACTGTACAGCTCTAGTCGTAATCGGAGTAGTGGATAGTTAACCAGGGCCCAGCTGCCTTGAGTTACAGCTTCGGTTCTAAGGTATGAGTGGATTATCTTCAGTAACCAGGCCCAGCCTCCAGTACACCGTATTCTGAACTTGGACAGTGAAGTGATGTTGGCTTGTGGATTCGGCGTGAATTTTACTTTCAAAGGTGACGCATATGGACTTGAACATTAATTGTCATCAATGGTAGGATGTAGCATCAGTTAATTTTCTTTGGAGCACCTACAGGCCAAGCCTCCAGTATCAGATCCTTCTTGGGGCGTTGTTCAGTTATGCTGGATCATGTAATCGCAGGCACGCCCCAGTAGTACACGCTTTTCTTTTAGCCGTCACGTGGATCAGTAACCAGGCCAGCCCCAGTACAGCGCTGTTGGTTCAGTAGTGGATCAGTAACCAGGCAGCCCAGTACCAGCTGCGTATCACGTAGTGGACGGTAACCAGCCCCATTAAACTTCAGGGGCAGCCGCCAGCCCAGTACAACCCTTGGTTCGTAGTAGTGGATCAGTATACCCCAAGGTCCAGCCTCAGTCGAGCTTGCTTGTTCGTAGTAGTTAAATAATAGTACTCCTATGAACTGTGTTCTTTGGTAACAAATTGTGGCCAGCTATGTAGGTATGGGGACCATATAATAGATTAGGTAACTGCATTTTGTCTCTGTACCGATTCATGCGTGTCACTGACAACAAGTTCGTAGTACCACTTGAGGCTGCCTTGCATTTCAAAAGTTGTCTAAATGTTCTTACTTCTCTTTGTGTTTGTAAAAGCGTCATTCTAAATATTGGTGATTCTAGGCGCCACCTGCAGTGTTGGAGTACTCGGGACCAAATCTTGGTGTCGTTTATATATTGTGGCCAACTAGATAAGGCAGTGATATCTTAAAGCCATTTATATAATCAGCCACAGGCAACCCAACGTGAGAAGTAAGAAGGAGCACAATGCTCTGGATCCCCCCAGTTGAATACTTTGAAAATGGTGGCAAGACCTAAATGGTAAAGTCGTCCATGCGCTGAAATGGGTTAATCCATCTAGTGCCTTTTGTTTATCTCTATGGGTAGACCTTGTGGTAGATAAAGCCTCGCGGGATATCTGTGGTGCCTGGAGTAACAGCAGACGCCAGTCTTCTGCCTCTCACAGTAACTCATGGCAAATCTCCGGACGTCCGCGGTTGCGCATTCCAGCTCTATACTAACAGAGCAGACAACAGAAGAGACGTTGGTTATTTGAACCCAAATATGTCACAATCAGTCATCTATAACAGGAGAAACAGAGAGACAGTGTTTATTAAAACGTCTTGAGAAAGACCCCCTTTTTTCACATTTCTCGCCTTAAATAATGACAGTACCCAAATCTAACTGCACCTGTTAGCTCAGGCGCCCTGAGCAAAGATATGGATAAGTATTTGGTACCATTAATTTTGAAAGGAGCACACTGTATTCGGAAGTTTGGTGAAAATGTGAAAGGCAATGAGAGAGATAATAAACACAATAGATCTTGGTAGAAGAAATATACATAAGAAACAAAACAACAGTCTTTTTCTACCAACCATCTCTCGTGAACACAGCACAGAGAAAGTCCAGTTCAAGCCATCACTCCTGTTGATAAATTTCTCATAGTGTCCACCAGAGATGGGCAGCCAGGGTATGTGCAAATAAGTGTCAGATGGATAACTGACGCTATGACTGACTACAAGACTTTTAGCTGTGAAGTTCCCCAGGTACATTTAGGGCAAATGTGAAGGAGACAAATTCATCGCCACTCTACCATAAAGGAGATAACATTTGTTCTGTAAGTATATCATTTTGCAATCTGTATACTTAGACATTCGATGTCTGTTCAGCCTTAATGGTTCCAGTTCAGGAATTTGAGTAGCATAACACTTCTACAGGTTCACATTCTGCCAAAACAAACTTCCAGTATTCTTCATCCACTATAACTTTCATTATAATACTATTGAATATCCGGCATATAGGAACTTTATTGTTCAAAAATGTGAAAAGGCAGGGTCGGGCCTGTCCGTACTGGTAAAGGCTTGTCTAGCCTGGGACCATTTATAATGCACATGATAGCAGTGGCCTCTTCTTGCAATCATGTGTCTCCTCTGTAAAGTCCAGCGTCAATTGGCTAATCTACGCTCCAGATTTGTTTGACCCTCCGAATTGGTGCTTATTCTGTCTCAAAGATACAGATCCCTTCAAGTGATGGCGCCCCACGCTCATCCGGTGTGCCACGTTGCAAGCGAGTGTCCGCTTTCTCTGAGCGCAAATAGTGTGTGTCTATCATCAGGACTATGTACACCCCTAACAGATTCGTACTTCGCTGTTTAGTCATAGAGTGTGATACTCTCGACATAGTGAAGTCTTGTTACATTCCAAGGATCTCTGAGGAATAGATACGACTTGATCTTGACTGCGCTTGAAACAACGTTATAGGGTTAGATTTTCCACAGATTCCTTTCTTTGCAATTGAAAGGAGTGGAAATCAACAAAATCGATCGTGCATGGGTATATTGGCTTCTTTTTTAGGATATGAAAAGGATTTTAATCTAACCAAAAATCCAAACTTCATGTTATTCTGGGACCCTTTGGATGCTATACATTAGAGCAAGACTTTCAGAATGTATGTCACATTATACCATTCAGGTGAATTTATCAAACCTATCGTTAAGAAAAAATTGTTTTGTTTGTTAGCGAGCCTTCCTCAAACAATAGCCAATGGATTTTTTTCACCAGTAATAGCTTACTGTAAATTGCGACAGTGAATTATCTATTAACAGAATATATAAGGCCTCTTTAAGACCGATATACAACACTTATATGTACCCAGATCATCGGTTCTGTTTCTCTCAAATCATGCGGCCGCTATATGACGTAGCGGCGCTACATATTTACGAAAAGATAGCTTGGATGGAAACGTATTCCATTATTAAATTTAGTGTCTTTGTGAAACAATTTGTCTTTGGATCCACCCACACAAGGCGGGCCAGGGGCAGTGAATTTGTCCCTATGAACTCGTTTCTATGTGCTCATCAGATCAACTGAACCACCCATGATCCCACATATGTAGGAACATCCCAAACTTACCCCTGCTGTATTACAAGACACTAATAATGGGGCGCTGGCTTAGACAGATCTGCAAAGCTGAGAAATCCCTCCTTCTTCTCTAAAACCAAACACACCTCTGACCTTTGCACTATGCGAATGGGAAAACCATCAGCATGAAACCAAACATCCTACCACATCCAACACAAGACGACCATTCAGCTCGCATGAAACCAAACGTCACCCTACCCATCATCCACAACCAACAAGGACGACATCAAGCTCCATTAGAGAAAACCAACATCCTACCACATCAACAACATCAACAAATCAGCCATGAACCCAACATCCTACCACATAACAACATCAAGCCATGTAACCATAATTCATAACAACTCAACAACAGGACGACATCAGCATGACACGCCAAAACATCCTACCGCACATTCAACAACATCAACAAGCATCAGCCATGACCCCCACTCCTACCCACATCAACAATCAACAACATGCCATGAAACCCAAACCTCCTACCACATCAACAACATCAATCACACATCAGCCATGAACCAAACATCGCTATCCACATCAACAACAGGGCATCGACATCAGCCCATAGAAACGCAATACATCTCCAATCAACAACATCACACAACATAAGCCCATTGAACCCACCATCCACTACCAACATCAACAACATCAACAACATCAGCCCTCCATGAACACCCCAAAGATCTACAGTCTCAACAAGCATCAACACAATCAGACATGAACCCCCCCAAAAGCCATCTAACACATCCAAAAACAGGATGGAATCAGCCCATGAACCCACATCCTAACCCACATCAACACAGGACGACATCAAAGCCATAGAACCCATCAAAACATCACTACAAAAATCACCAACATCAACCATTAGCCTATGAAACCCAACATCCTAACCCACAATCAACAACATTCCAAACATCACGATGAACGTCCACAACCATCCTACCCACATCAAACAACAATCAACATTCACATACAGGACATGACCCAAAACATCCTAACAAACACAACATACCAGGAACGACATCAGAATCCAGTAACCCACACTATCCCATCCACATCACACAGGACGACATCAGCATGAACCCAACAATTCCTACCGACATTCAACAACAGTCGACGACATCAGCCATGTAAGCACAAACATCCCTACCACATCAACAACAGGACGACATCCGCCCATGAATCCCCAAACAATCCCTACACATCAACACTAACGAAACTCAGCCATGAGCCCTAAACATCTCTACCACATCTAATGACACCCTGACTCTGTGTCATTCTTGGATCTACATGGACGCTAACGTTACTAGCTAGCTAAGTAGTGTAACTACAGGTAACAAGTGTGTACTACAGGTAACTAGTGTGTACTTACAGGTATACTAGTGTGTTCTACAGGTAACTAGTGTGTTCTTACAGGTAACTAGTGTTGTACTACAGGTAACTAGTGTGTTCCATCAGGTACACTAGTGTGGACTAAACAGGTAAACTAGTGTGTACATACAGTGTAACTCGTGTGTTCTAGCAGGTAACTAGTGTCGTATCTACAAGGTCAACCTAGTGTTGTCTCACCAGGTACTAGTGTGTCTCACCAGGTTCAACTAGTTGATTACTACAGGTAACTAGTGTGTTTATCCCTTTTCTTTTTCTTATCTCTCATATTCATTGTACTTCGCTCAGAAACCACTCACTACAGGTAACTTAAGTGGTTACTACAGGTAATCCTAGTGTGTATCTTAACAGGTAGACTAGTGTCGCTACTAACAGGTAACTAGATGTGTACTTACAGGTAACTAAGATGTTTTCTCACAGGTAACTCTTAGTTTTTTGGATTTGGGGTTTTACTACGTTAACCTAGTAATGTACTAGGCTAGCTAGTGGTGTTCCTACAGAAGTTTAGTGTGTTTCTTACAGGTAACTAGTGTGTACTAAGCAATAGCTAGTGTGTAAACTACAGGTAACTAAGTGTTGTACTACAGGTACTAGTGGTGTACTACAGGTAACTAGTAATGTACTAGCTTTCGAGGCTAGTCGTGTTCCTACAGGTAACTTAGTGTGTTCTAACTACCGGTCAACTTTCTCAGATCATGTTCCTAGCTAGACTAAGTGTGTACTACAGGTTAATAGTCTGTTGTCACTACCAAGGTAACTGAAGATGTGTACTACAGAGTAACCTAAGTGGGGTGTACTACAGGTAACTAGTGTTGTTCCTACAGGTTAACTAGTGTGCTTACTAAGGTAACCTACAGTGTGGTACTCAGGTTCAACTAGTGTCAGTTCTACAGGTAACTAGGTGTGTACTACAAGGTATGATATGTACTGAGCTAGCTGTGTGTTCCTCTACAGGTAACTAAGTGTGTTCATACAGGTAACTAGTGGTGGTTTCTCACAGGTAACTACAAGTGTCGTACTCTACGGTAACACCTGTGTGTACTAGCAGGTCAAACTAGTGTGTCTACAGGTAACTAGTGGTGCTACTTTGACACAGGTACTAGTATGTACTCAGCAGGCTAGTGTCGTTCCTACAGGTAACTATGTGTTCCTACTACAGGTACTAGTGTGTACTAGCTCGCTAGTCATGGTGTCACTACAAGGTAACCTAGTGTGTACTACAGGTCTAGTGTGTACTCTACCAGGTAACTAGTATGACTCGCTAGTCTAGGTGTGTTCTCTCTCACAGGTACCTATGTGTGTTCTACTCACGGTAACGTAGTATGTACTATAGCGCTAGTGTGTACTACCGGTAACTCGTGCTCAAGGTTCTATACAGGTAACTTCAGGGTTGTACACAGGTAAACTAATGTGTATCTTAAGGTACATACGATGTGTACTACCAGGTCTAACTACGTGATGTTCTACAGGTAACTAGTAGTGTAATACAGGTAACCTAGTATAGTAAACTAGCTACGCATAGTGCTCGTTCTACAGGGTAATGTGGTGTTCTACAGGTAACTAGTGGTGTCTAGCTAGCTATGTAGTACTAACAGGTACTAGTGTGTACTACAGGATAATCTAGTGTGGTACTTATTAACAGGTACTTAGTATGTACCTTACACGTCCTAGCTAGTGTGTCTCTACAGGGTAACTAGTGTGTCTCTACAGTACTAGTATGTACTAGCTAGATTAGCTCGTGTCACTACAGAGTAACTAGTGTGTTCTACAGAGGTACTAGTGCTGTTACTATCTCAGGTAACTAGGATGTGCCTAGCTAGCTATCGTCTGCGTACTCAGTAATGTGTGTTCTAACAGGTAACTAGTGTGATATACAGGTACTAGTAATGTATTTAGCTAGAATAGTGTGTTCTAGCCCAGGTACTCAGTGGTTCACTCAACATCAACAGTACTAGCTGTGTACTAGCTAAGCCTAGTGGTAGTACTATCAGGTTATCTAGTGTCGTACTACAGGTTAACTAAGTGTGTACTACAGGTAACTAGTATGTGCACTAGAGACTAGCTAAGTTGGTCTCTACATGCGCTACATTGTGTAGTTCCTCTCCCTACATCCAGGTAACTAGTGTGTACTAGCTCTCTTAGGCATAGTGTGTAACGTACAGTAGCTATGTGTACTACAGGTTACACTAGTATGTACTAGCTGAGCTAGTGTGTACTAACAGGTACTTACGTCGTGTACTCACGGTAACTCGTTGTCTTCTACGGTAACTAGTAGTGTACTACGGTAACTACGTGTTGTACTACCAGGTAACTAGTGTGCCATCCTACAGTAAACTACGATGTGTATCCTACAGGTAAACTAGTGTGTACCTCATACAGGTACTACTAGTATGTTACTAGCTAGCCTCAAGTCTGGTGGTCTACAGGTAACTAGTGTGTTACTACAGGTACTAGTATGTACTTAAGCTAGGATTAGTGTAGTAACTACAGGTACTAGTGTGTACTACAGAGTACCACCTAGTGCCTGCCTATTCTACCCCAGTACTAGTGTGTACTACAGGCTAAACCTAAGTGTGTATAATCCAGGTAAGCTCGTGTGTAAATCCTACAGGTAATCTAGTGTGTTCTACAGGTAACTGCCAAACAAAGGAAAACCGACTGCTTCCAACCAACAATTAACCACCCAAGTGTCTTAATAATGTACGCTTAGGGCCACCCATACGACGTCAAAAACACAGTACATGCAAACCTTGGGCAATAGATTCTACAACAGTATCGTGGGGAACTCTATTGGAGGAGATGCGAACACCGAGTTACTATTCACAAATAAATTCCATAATTGGTGTTTCTGTTGATGGATGAATGAAACCCACAAGATTACAATAAATAAGATCAACGAAGAGCGAATAGAAGGGCGAACATGTCTCACAGGCACCATTTCTCATCTGATTCTCCCATAAATACGTTTCAATGGCCAATAATTGGGTTGAAGTCTGGTGACTGAGATTGGCCATGGCATATTGGGTTGAGATCTGGTGGAGACTGAGATATAGATCTCGGACGGCCAGTGGCAATATTGGGTTGAGATTCTGGTGAGACAATGAGAGTATCGGCCATGCATATCTGGAAGGTTGGAAGATATGGTGAGCGAGACGAGCCATAGAAGGCATATTGGGTTGAGATCTGGTGACTGAGGAACGGCACTGCGCATTTGGGTTGGAATACTGGTAGAGGGACGGCCATGGATCACGTGAGTAACATCTTTTATCGTGTCATCAAACCATTCATGACCTCTCGATGCCCTGCTGGCATGGGGGCATTCATCAATCCTAAATTGGGGGCTAAGCCAACGGTACCAAGATAACTGACAAAATAACGGCCTCCCAACATTTTTTTATACACTGACCCCTACACACGTGTGTTAAATTATTATTAACTCAGGAACCACACCCTGCTGTAGGAAGCACCTGCTTACTGACATACTTTTAAAAAACTTTTTAAAAACCACTAATTTTACTCCAGCGCATGCTCTAATTTTCTAGCATAGTTATTAGCTACAAATGAGTCTGGGATTTATATACTGGTTATTGTTTAGTCTTAGCTACTATAAGCTGTCTGAACAAAAGACTACCAGAATACCTGCTTTTTTATTTCACTACACACTCCACAGCATGAGCTAATTTTTCCTGTAAATATTAACCTCCACCATTAACTGTTTCATAGTGCATTCTTATTGTAGAAGTTTATGTTCGACCTGTAATAATTCAATACACAATTAGAATAAAGGTAAGAAACGTATGTTACAATCCGCCTGAGGGATGGTGCCATCTGCCCAGTTACAGGCACTCGCCTCTAATCATCCCCATACGTGGTCTCTGATCTCCCCGAATAGATGCGGCGCATCGGACGGTCGTCGTCTTCCGGCTAAATCCTAGCTGCACCGATCCCTGTCTGTTTTCTGTTGAGTTGCTCTCCTTTTGTCTATGATAACTTCCAACAACTTATAATGTATACCTGTTTTGGGTGTCTTTAAGAGAGCTAGGGGGTTAGTTTAACACCATTAGGGCCCGCCGACTTTGGTGCGGGCTTGTTTATTCCTTTGTTGTGGGGTGGTGTTTTCGTACTGTACACTCTCCTCTCCACATTTTCGTCCTAGTTAGTGTGGACTGGTTTTATTGACGGCGCCCTTCTTGTAATGTGTGTGGCGTAGGCGTTCTTATTCATAAATTTTGTTCGGACAGATTTATTATACAAATCCACTTGCACGAATTCCTGCTCTCTGCGCTACTCTTCGACTCCTATCACTTCAACACTGATTACGGTGACAGACGTTGTCAGGCTATATGATATATCGATCATACCAGCCCAACATTTATACATTGTTATCATTTAGCAGACAGTACTCTTATCCAGCGCGACTGGTACAGTAGAGTGCATAAACATTTATTACTATTTTTAACATCTTGAGATCAAGCGATTACCTCTACCGGCCAAGAGCAGACGCTCTTTTATCCAAGCGACTTACAGTAGAGTGCATACATTTCATTACATTTATTATTTTCTTCTTTAGTTCTTATCTTAACATAACTGAGCTAACCCACTCATGATTCCTAACCGGCCGATCCATCCTAATTCCGGCCAAACCACCTCCGGCTAAACCCGGATCGACGCTATGCCAATTTGTGGTCGCCCCACGGATCTCCCGGGTTGCGGCACGGCTGCGACAGAGCCTGGGCGCGAACGCCAAAAGGCCTGAGCAGACCTATCTCACTCTCACTACTCCTCTTCCTCAAC
>NW_019943436.1:0-5571 GCF_002910315.2 Salvelinus sp. IW2-2015 | reverse complement strand
TTTAGCTAGGTTATTTAGCTAGGTTATTTAACTAGGTTATTTAGCTAGGTTATATAGCTAGGTTATTTAGCTAGGTTATTTAACTAGGTTATTTAACTAGGTTATTTAACTAGGTTATTTAGCTCAATAATGAATGAAGAAAGTAAGGGATGGCCCCAAATGTAAATTGATTTGATTCCTTTCGTTTTTGAGCACCGACGATGATGAATATAGAGGTCTGTCTTTGTTGAGTTAGTTAATTCACCAAAATAATGTGCTTGTTTTATGCTCCTGTGTATCTCAGTTGGTACGAGGCTATGAGGTTGTCTGAGATCATCGGTTCGATGTCTGCAGGGACAACATAGTGTCCTGATTACCCACCCTTCTTTCCAAGTGTGCACTTGCAGACTCCCTGTCAGGGATTTAACAATGGTGGAATCTGCCTCCAGCTAATGTTTACACCAATCCAATGCTTTTAAATCCAAGACAGGGAATGTGCAAGTGTCCTCTTTGTGTTTCCTGTTTGGATTACAGAATGGTGTATGTTATATGTCTGATGTCCATTTACTGTAGAAACCTGGAGCAGCTTGTTCCTGCAGTCTGGGCGGGGCCACCACTGTGACCGTTCCTAGAAGCCACACCTTCCACTCCTTATCCAATCAGATCCCTGACCACGCCCAGGAGGAGGAAGTGTCGCCACGGCAACGGCGCATCACAGTCGGTGAGGTCTCCAATCGTAAACTGGTTTATTGTTGTGTTACTGATACAGTCAATACAATTAGTACTATTACTCCGACTAATACCGATACTACTACTACGATTCCAGATAATGTTGAACTCTTCAGATCCTCTTATAACACATTTGATGTTCTTTATGCACACAATAGTCTACATGATGTGTTACGGTGACTGATATCATCGATACATTTCCCTGTCTATCAATCAGAGGGTTTAGAACTACACAAAAAATATGAGACCTTCCTTTTATTCATCTTCCCTGGAAGTACAGAACATGAGCATTCCTGTCCTGTTACATGAGTTGAAAAATTAACAGAGCTCACTTCTCCTTTTCCCACTCTCTCTTTCCCACTCTCTTTCCCCCTCTCTCTTTCCCCCTGTCACTCTCTTTGGCCACTTCTCCTCTTTGCCACTCTCTCTTCCCACTCCCTCTCTCTCTTTCCCCCTCTCCTTTCCCCCTCTCTCTTTCCCCTCTCTATTTCCCCTCTCTCTTTCCCCTCTCTATTTCCCCCCTCTCGCTTCACCCCTCTCTCTTTCCCCTCTCTTATTTCCCCTCTCTATTTCCCCTCTCTCTTTCCCCCTTTCTCTTTCCCCTCTCTATTCCCCTCTCAATTTCCCCTCTCTCTTTCCACTCTCGCTTTCCCTCTCTTATTTCCCCTCGTCTCTTTCCCCTCGTCCTATTTCGCCCCTCTCGTATTTCCCCCTCTCTCTTTCCCTCTCGCTTTCCCCCCTCTATTTCCCCTCTCTGTCTTTCCCCTCTCTCTTTCCCTCTCTATTCCCCCTCTCTATTTCCCCTCTCTCTTTCCCCTCTCTATCCCCTCTTCATCTTTTCCCCTCGTCTCTTTCCCCTCTCTCTTTCCCTCCCTCTTTCCGCTCTCTACTTTCCCCCTCTCTATTTCCCCCTCTCATTCTTTCCCCCCCTCTTTCCCCCTCTCCTTTCCTCCCCCTCTCTTCTTTCACCTCTCTATTTCCGCCCTCTCCGTCTTTTCCCCCTTCTCTTTCCTCCCTCTCACTTTTTCCTCTCCGTCTTTCCCCCATCTCTTTCTCCGCTTCCTTCCCCCTCCTCGTTTCCCCCCTCTCTCTTTCCCCCTTCTATTCCCCTCTCTCTTTCCCCCTCTCCTTTCCCCTCTCTCTTTGCCACTTCTCTCTTTCCACTCTCTCTTCCCACTCCCTCTCCCTCTTTTCCCCCTCTCTTCTTTCCCCCTCTCTCTTATCCCCTCTCTATTTCCCCTCTCTCTTTCCCCTCTCGCTTTCCCCTCGTCTATTTCCCCCTCTCTCTTCCTCTCTCCCTCTTTTTCCCCTCTCCTCTTTCCCCCTCTCTATTTCCGCCCTCTCTCTTTCCCCTCTCTCTTTCCCGCTCTCTCTTTCCCCCTCTCGTCTTTTCCTCTCTCTTTTCTCTCTCTTTCCCCTCTCTTTTCCCCCTCTCTATTTCCCCTCTCTCTTTCCCCTCTCTCTTTCCCCCTCTCTCTTTCCCGCTCTCTCTTTTCCCTCTCTCCCTTTTCCCCTCTCGCTCTTTGCCACGTCTCTCTTTCCCTCTCCCTCTTTCCCCCTCTTTTTCCCTCTCTTCTTTTCCCTCTCTCTCTCTTTCCCCTCTCTCTTGCCTCCCTCTCCCCTTTCCCCTCTCTCATTCCCCCTCTCTCTTTTCCCCCTCTCTTTTCCCCTCTCTCTTCCCTCTCTTCTCTTCCCCCTCTCTCTTTTCCCCTCTCTCTTTTCCCCTCTCTCTTTCCCCCCTCCTCTCTCTCTTCTCTCTCGTTCCCTCTCCTCTTTCCCCCTCTCTCTTCCCTCTCTCATTCCCCCCCTCTCTCTTTCCCCTCCTCTTTCCCCCTCTCTCTTTCCCTCTCCTCTCTTTCCCTCCTCCTCCTTTTCCACTCTCTCTTTCCTTCTCTTTCCCCCCCCCTCTCTCTCTCTCTCTCTTCCTCTCTCTCTCTCTCTCCTCTCTACTCTCTCTCTCTCTCTCTCTCTCTCCTCTCTCTCCTCTCTCTCTCTCTCTCCTCTCTCTTCTCTCTCTTCCTCCTCTCTCTTTCCCCTCTCGCTCTCTCTCTCTTCTCTGCTCTTTCACCCTCTCTCTTTCCCTCTCTTTTCCCTCTCCTGCTTCCCTCTCAAACAGCATCGATTCAATGCCACGTTCTATGACCGAATGGGAAAGCTTCCCAGAAACGGTAACGGTACCAAAAGCCCAACCCATAAAAAAGCAATGGACCTTCAGGTGGCAACGGCACGGAAAACAGAAAGCCTGCCCGCAAGTTAATAGATTAATAAAACACAATGTGTCTATATTTCAGAAAACATACACACAACTACTTACTCAAAGCAATTGACTCAGCGAATATTCTCAGGATCGTGGTCACCAGTGCCTCAGGTTTTGGCCAAACTGGGATGGGCAATAGAAACAATGTGTGCTTTTGACCAGGCTCGGGTACAACTCTGTAGGAATAAGGGACCCAGGTTGGGGTGTGTTTCCCTGGTGACAGAACCAGTCTGGTAGTTAGGTATGGTAGAAGCAACGCAGAGAACGTCTATTTCCTGTGTACGGCAACTAAGAAACAAAATTGGATAAATGACAGTTATGCTCGAGCCTTGCAATTCACTTCACAATGACTATAAACATCCCTGACTACCGTAATGTCTATAATACATTCCTCACGATAACACTCCCCCGTTACCAAATGTACTATCTACATCCCTGACACCCTGTAGAGTGTCCTAAATAACACCTTCACGATTAAACTCCCCCGTTCAACACTAGACTTCGCCGACACCGAATGATCTATACAATCCCTGACTAACCAGTGCGCGTAGGTGGTCCCTTATAATCATCCCTACAGATAAACTACTCCCGGTCACAAGGTGATCGTCTACTGATCCCTGCCGTACAGCGAGGGTGTCTATAATGACATTTTCCTCACGGATTAACAACTCCCCCTTTCACAATGACTATTCATCCCTGACTACCTGTAGTGTCCTAGAATACATCCTCACCGATACCAACTCCCACCGGTACGTCCGCGACTGACCTATCCTCAAATGAATCTATAGCATCCCTTGACGATTACCCATTGTATAGCGTGTATCGTATAAACAGGGGGTAGCCTCACTTGTGATTACGTGAAGCCGTCGATCCGTATACGACACAGAGCGTATTATCTTCTCCCCCACTATCCCACAATGACCTAATACATCCCCCTGACTACCTTGTAAGTGCGTCTGTGAGAGTAGTACCAATCCTCCTCACCCAATAGACAACTCCCCTTTTCAAGCAATGATCCAGATGATTACTAGACCATTTTCCCTTTTGACTACTGGGGTGAAATGGTCCTATTGTAAGATAGAGGGCATTCGCTTTGTTCATACTTTGATGAGTACAAAGACTCCCCTGTCACAATGATCTATGTACATAATCATGTAGTATTATTACCATACACCGCATGAACCAAGATCTCCGTAGTGTCTGTAATACATCTTAACACGAAATAAAACAAGAACTATCCCCCTGTTACAATCGATCTAGTACATTAACAAAATCCCCCTTGACTCCTGAGTGGTTGGTCTGAATAACACTACCGCTCACGTAGTAATGCGCCAGGGATGTGAAATAGTCATACATATGTTGTGAGGGGAGTTGTATTAATCCCGTAATAACAAACTCGCGGAGTCGTATCCGATACGAACCAAACACTTCTCCTTCCCCTCGCCCGTTCACATGATCTATACAATGCCTACTAGATACCGGTAGTGTCGTAGATAACATCCTCATCAATAACAACTCCTCCCCCCATTACCCAAATGATCTATATCATCCGACATTATACCGTAGTGTCTGGGTAAACATACTCCTCCACAAATAACAATCTTCCCACCCCATTCACAAGTAATGAGATCCTTTGAGCACTTTCGAATATCTGATACCATCCACTGCCCTGACTTACCTCACGGTGTACGGGATTTCAGTTCATCGCTATGTGGTGGTGAACTCTGGTAATAAACAGGGGAAGTGTTATTTCCACAAAACACGTGAGGAGGCAGTGTGAATTCACTAAAAACTACAAGCCACGAAACTTCGACTTCGCTTTTTCACAGTCATATAGATGTTAAGCTATAAACAACGTGTCGTCCTGACTAACGTCCTCTGTATGTGGGTCTGTAATTTACATCCATTCTGGACTGATAAAACAATCTAACTTCATCAAGTGGAATGTAATACTCCCGGTATCCTCACGGAATGTGAAACAATTTGATCTACTTTTTCTAATACCGATCACCAGATCGGCTGACGTGGAGACCGTTTGTATCGGTGAGGAGATTTGATGATTGTGTCTATAAAAAAAATACACAGACGATACAGAAAAAAGCAATTTGTCCTCAAACGATATATCTACAACGGTATGTCTCTCGCCGTTCGCACCTCCAACTTAATGTGCGAATCTAATACAGAGACAAGATCCCGTTGATGGTATAGACGCTATCCGGTTAGGTCTAGATATTACATTAATCCCTAGATCAACATACTTCTTCATTGTGAATGCAGGTGGGAGTTGTTTATCCACCGTATTGAGGATGTATTACAAAACAACTACTACCGGTAGTTTACAGGCGATGATATTAGTAGAACGATCTTCTGTGAAATTAGGGGATGTGTGGATTAATTTTGTGGTGATGTTTAACAGGAACATATATTTACTATAATACGCGGGGATAAGTCCGTGGATATCTCGATCCCTCCCTGTTATTGTTGTGAATTCAACAGCGGGGAGTTTGTTATATACATTGGTTTGGTGAGGAAAATGTATTACAGACACATGATATCGGAATGAGGTCCTAAGGATATCTGTTTCTAGTATAACAAGACAACTAATA
>NW_019943435.1:198406-204260 GCF_002910315.2 Salvelinus sp. IW2-2015 | reverse complement strand
AGAGAGAGATTTTAGATGGCAGCCTAAGTCTCCTGGTTAGATTGCAGGCAATCTGGGAAAGTCAGCCTAAGTCTTCCTCGTTTTAAGATGCAGCCTAAGTCTTCCTGGTTTAGATGCAGCCTAAGTCTTCCTCGTTTAGATGCAGCTAAGTCTCCTGGTTTTAGATGCAGCCTAAGTTTTCCGTGTTGAGATGCCAGCCTAAGCTTCCTGGTTTAGATGCAGCCTAAGTCTTCCTGCTTTAGACTTCCTGGTTGAGATGCAGCCTAAGTCTTCCTGGTTTAGATGCCAGCCTAGTCTTCCTGAGTTTAGATGCAGCCTAAGTCCTTCCTGGTTTATGATGCAGCCTAAGTCTTCCTGGTTTAGATGCAAGCCTAAGTCTTCCTGGTTTAGATGCAGCCTAAGTCTTCCTGGTTTAGATGCAATGCCTAAAGTTCTTACCTGGTTTAGATGCAGCCTAAGTCTTCCTGGTTTTAGCATGGCAGCCTAAGTCTTCCTGGTTTAGATGCAGCCTAAGTCTTCCTGGTTTAGATGCAGCCCTACAGAACATCTCCCTCTCTAACCTCACTAGGTATAATGTGACTGTTACTGTCAAATGGAAAAGGAGGAAGTGGAGGAGAAGTGGATTGAGAAAAAAATATAAAAAAATCAAGTGTTGTAGTGATCCTGTTGCCACAGTACTGTCCCATGAGAACTACTGTCCCATCTCCTAGTCTCATCATGCCCACTGTTAAACAAACATCCCACTTCCTGTCCTGCTTCTCTCTTTATTCCATACTCTCTTCTCTCTCTCTCCTCATCTCTCTCTCTCTCTCTCCTCTCTCTCTCTCTTCTATCTCTCTCTTTCTCTCTCTCTCTTCTCTACTCTCGCTCTCTCTCTCTCTCTCTCTCTCTCTCTCAGCATCTGGGATAACCACTGCACTTCAGTCACATACTATTTGTAGTCCAATATAAATTCACAGCTTGCTATCTGCATTCTATGCTATTTTGGGTGGGTTCGTAAATTCACTTTGGAGTGCCAGAGTGCGCTCTGGGCATTCGTATATTCAGAGCGTTGTCAGATTTTCCATTACTAAATTCAGAGCGTTTTTGCTCTCGGGGCGTTTAGAGCGCAAGCTCAGGCATTTCCTAACCTGTTACGTGCATAATCCTAACAGGGTGGAACCTAACAGGGTGGAAATCTGGAGTCCAAATTAGCCATAGCTCTGTGAGTGAGCAAAATTGAGCTAGCATAATGGTGAACACTTGAACAGGATTTGAACTCTATTAAATATCAAATTTTTTGTTGTTGACATTTGGTCTATTTTCTCTATAATTTAGCCTAGCAGGGTGGACATGTATGAGCGGGACGTATGGACTTACAACATGGAACACGGACACATAGATAAAACTGAGTGTTTATATTTGGACCAAAGAAATGACAACACTTCCTGAATGTGGTGTCATTGAAGGAAGGGGTTGTTTTCTTAAATGGAGAATTACAACAAACTGACAGGAAGTGATATCAGAGAAACACAGAAAATTCTAAATAAAACAACAATAAATACAATTATCACGAAGGAAGAAAAAACATTATTGATGAGAGAGAATTGAACTATAAGATAATGAAGAAATATTTTAAATATGTTATTATTTTATGGCTTATATTTCTTGTGGATATGAATGATTATAGAGGACAAGGCAAAAAACACCTACATCCTCTGGGGGAGAAAAAGTGTTGAAATCGTATAACATTCCCTTTTAAGATCTATATTTGTGTGTGTTTTTAAGTTAAACGACACCTGACCTTTAAATTCAAAGCCTTTTGGAATCCACATTTTCTCACAATATAAGAAGTGCTATTTCCTACAGACAGAAATCACAGGAACGACACGTCTGTCAGACGTGATTAAACGTTCTTAAAAAGACTATGTTGAAAAGGGGACGATATTAGCTAACTTCGCTAGCTAGACCAAAGCTATGTTTAGCCTACTCTACAACATGTCTACCTGGTAGCATCACTTGCAAAGTAATTAAGCTAAACCACTTGTCAGGTATAACTCACTTTTATTCTATAACACTCATATATTCAATTAATGGTGGCCAATATTGAGAGATATTGTCAGGCTACCCTCATGTATCGGAAATGACATGATCAATGGATTTTAACCGATCCGAAAAAGCACACAGTTACTCGCTGTATAACTCTGATTTGTTTTTTCGTGGAATAATTGGACATTTTGAAGTTCTGACCTTGCTCTTCTAGAGGTGATGATATCAGAAACAAATAGTTAACATGTCTTTAACAATCCCTTGAAAACGGCACATAGTTGTCACTGGTTTTAGCTGAGCTAGGGGTCTCCTTGCCCACCCCCCCCACCCCCCTAGCAGGCAAATCGAACGCTCTGAACCTTATTGTGATGTTTTATTGATTTATTGACCTGTTTCTTTATTGATAACAAACTACTCTGCATGTCTCATATTTAAATATTCGGCTTTGGCATTAAGAGGTGAGAAACAGAACCATCAACCAGGACAATAACATAACTACCTGTTTCTTTATCACTATCTCATTCATGTCCTCATTCCATTACTACCTGTTTCTTTATCACTATCTCATTCATGTCCTCATTCCATAACTACCTGTTTCTTTATCACTATCTCATTAATGTCCTCATTCCATAACTACCTGTTTCTTTATCACTATCTCATTCATGTCCTCATTCCATAACTACCTGTTTCTTTATCACTATCTCATTAATGTCCTCATTCATCTCTTACTGTAGTGTCCTGAGTATTGTTACTACTCGTTGAGTATTATTATATTTCCTATTATTATCTATGTGTCATCGTTGATTTGATATGTGTCCATATGTTTGCTTTGACAATGTATGGTAACATGTTCCATTCCAATAAAACTATTTTAATTAGAGAGAGAGAGAGAGAGAGAGAGAGAGATTTCTCTCCAGAGAACTAAACTTCTCTTTGTGTAAAACTCTCTCTGTTTACTCTGTCTCTCCCACAGAGCTGATGTTGTCTATATAATAGTCCCTCGAGTCAGGGATTTATCACACTGACTACGTCTCTGAGAGGGTATTCAGTAAGTGGCACTTCCTCAACAGCTAACAATCCTTTACTCTGGAGAACAGAAGGAACAAAGACTCATTCTAAACTCTCTTCAGGCATGGCCACATTTTTTTGTTAGTGAGAGGTAATTGGCATTAAATGTTGGGCACTTAAACAACAGGGTAATTTACCCTCTCTGAACAGCAACCACCCGCTGGTGCATCTGATAACTAGGACCAAGAGGAATGGAGAGACGGCCTTTTAGTTATTATGCCCCCAGCCTCTGGAATAGCCTGCCAGAGAACCTGAGGTGCCAAGAGACATGGAGAGACAGCCTTTAGTTATTATGCCCCCAGCCTCTGGAATAGTCTGCCAGAGAACCTGAGGGGGGCCAAGAGACATGGAGAGGCAGCCTTTAGTTATTATGCCCCCAGCCTCTGGAATAGCCTGCCAGAGAACCTGAGGGGGGCCGAAACTGTTTTTAAAGAGATGTTAAAAACACACATTTAAAAAAGATGATAAAACACTGAAACTGTGGACATATATTAAAGAGATTTCAAAATACATATTTTTAGCTTCTTAGTCGCTCAGTTTTTACTGTTGATCTTCAGATTTTTATCCTCTTATGTTTGTTGTGTAGTAAATCTGACTTCTTGTTACCAGAGCCCAATGTGTCCTGGTTAAAGTAGTGTACTAAATAGGGAATGTTGTTCCATTTGGGACGAAGCCTGTGGCTTTGGGATAGTTAAAAGGCCAGTTGGCAGAGTACCTGAGGGACCTACTGCACAAAAACATCAAAATAAGTTACAGATTTCTTGAGTTATCTTAGATTCATTCTGACTATTGTGAGGAAGTGATACTGCCTTCCTTCATATAGTGTCTCATGGGGGACAAACATCAGTAACTGCCACAGAATTGAAATCTTGTTTTTCTTAATGAGAAACAGAAAAAAAACACATGGAATCAGTAGGTCAGTCGCTCTTTAAGTAACACCTGTCTGTCTGTCTGTCTGTCTGTCCTGTCTGTCCTGTCTGTCTTTTCCTATTGCCTGTCTCTGTCTGTCTGTCTGTCTCTGTCTGTCTGTCTGTCTGTCTGTCTGTCTGTCTTTTCCTATTGCCTGTCTCTGTCTGTCTGTCTGTCTGTCTGTCTGTCTTTTCCTATTGTCCGTCCGTCCGTCCGTCTGTCTGTCAATTCAATTTAAGTGCTTTATTGACATAGGAAACAAGTGGAAAAGATAATAAACAAATGTTAAATAAACAATACAAAAAGTTCCAAAATAATAAAGACATTTCAAATCTAATATTATTTATATATACGATGTTGTAACGATGTGCAAATAGTTAAAGTACAAAAGAGAAAATAAATAAACATAAATATGGGTTGTATTTACAATGGTGTTTGTTCTTCACTGGTTGACCTTTTCTTGTGGCAACAGGTCACACATCTTGCTGCTGTGATGTCACACTGTGGTATTTCACCCAATAGATATGGGAGTTTATCAAAATAATAATAATAATTAAATTCTTTGTGGCTCTCTTTGTCTCTCTCTATATATATTTTCCTGTTGACTCTCTAGCTTATCTTATTATATCTGTCTCTCTGTCACCAGTCTAAAGCCATGAGAGAGCGTTGGCTCCTACAAGACACGCCCCCTGGAACTAACGACGAAGACGATGGTCGAAGAAGACAGCTGGAGAAGGACGAAGTGCAGGGGAAGAGACTGGAGGACACTATTCACAGGTACACACACAGCGCAAGAAGAGACTGGGGGACACTATTCACAGGTACACACAGGAGAGGAAGAGACTGGAGGACACTATTCACAGGTACACACACAGGGCAAGAAGAGACTGGAGGACACTATTCATAGGTACACACATAGGAGAGGAAGAGACTGGGGGACACTATTTACAGGTACACACATAGGAGAGGAAGAGACTGGGGGACACTATTTACAGGTACAAACAGGAGAGGAAGAGACTGGGGGACACTATTTACAGGTACACACATAGGAGAGGAACAGACTGGGGGACACTATTTACAGGTACACACATAGGAGAGGAAGAGACTGGGGGACACTATTTACGGTTGCACACACATGCAGTTATTGAATGGAAACAGAGGGTTTCTGAAGCCTTTCACCAAACTATGCCAAGATCAGTTCCTTACTCTAAACACAACGTCCATTAGTGACATCTGGTGGTCAGCAATAAAAAGCAGCGTTTTGACGTTCATATCAACGTTTTTTCCCCCACAATATTCAAATCTCCGTGGCGCAGCGGTTAGTCGCAGGTCTTAGTAGCCTAGAATCAGTTACCATTCCAGGTTGGAGCCTTCCATCATCCGCCCCCTTTGTTGCTGTGAATCCCTTGTTTATTCTGTCAAAAACTGTATGTGGCATAATTTAGGATGCTTAAGACCGAAGCTTAATACTATATTAAATAAAACAAATTTGTTTGAACAACAATGTGCAGAAAGTGAACTGGAATAAAATATATTTGTAGTAATAATAAGCCTTCGCCAGGATTCAACCTCATTTTCCCTCTGTCAGTGTTGTGGTCCCTGACTCTAGTTACTGAGCTACCAGTCAGACGACACCACATGAACAAATCCTGACTACATTGTAGGCCTAACTACGGTGTCCAGTAGAGGTCAATGTTTGAATGCAACTTGGAATCTAAAAAAGCACCAGAAATCAGTGGGATCTCACAAGTGATCAAACAAAGCTTCAGACGTCATTGATCACGTGATAATGTCACTTTGAAACGAGTATTGGTAGGTTCATTGTGTCACATCTGCTCCCCCCCCCCCC
>NW_019943435.1:195591-198389 GCF_002910315.2 Salvelinus sp. IW2-2015 | reverse complement strand
CCTTCCCTCGTCATGCGCATCAGCGATATTGGACTCACCTGGACTCACTCATCATCTGTTTTTTACCTCCGCTATATTTGTCAGGTTCCCCGCTGATGCATTGATTGTTTTTGTCTGTATTCTTAGTTTGCTGACGCTGTTCCTGTCTCGTTCTTTATGAAATGTTTTACTCCCGGTACCGACTTCGTCTCTCCAGCGTCATTCCATGTGACACATTGTGTCGTAACAGTAGTGCTTTGAAAACTGCTTCGGCGCATTGGAGCTCTGGTATCACTCGTCCCATCATTACATTACAGTGTTGATTCTGTTCCGTTTTTTGGAGAAATATAGGTGCATATTTAATGTCTTGATGTATCTCAACACGTGGCCATCAGTTCTATCATGAGAGCTCACCAGGGCTTCCTGCTTAAGTTTAGCTTCTAATCACCACATCTTCAAAGTCTTTGATTGCGTCGTCCGTGTACCTGTTGGAGACGGGACGCAAATTGAAGACGATCTAGGGTGTCGGGTTAGGCAGAGGTGATATGATCCTTAACTAGCCTTTCAAACCCTTCATGATGAACAAAAAGTGAGCGCTACGGGGCGATGGTCATTTAGTTCAGTTACCTAGGCTTTCCAGGATAAGGAGCCCTGTCTACTGGTTACAGTGCGACAGTGTTGAGGCTGTGGGGAACTCCACATCTTATGAATGAATGGGCCTAAATGTAATTCGTAAAGTTTCATTAATGTCTGTTCTGGCAGGTAATATCGTAGTTAATGCATGGTTGGAAGTTGACTGATAGTCAGAGCCTTGATATCCTGCTCATTATGTAACACAGTCACTGAGTCATTCACATGTCAAAGAACCATTCTTCATGATTTTCCCTAACATAACATTTCAACTGTTCAAAAGAGTCCACTATATGAAGTGGTATTCATTGAAGACACCTGATAGGCATAACTAATAAATAGGACGTAAGTTTTTATTTTTTTGTGCACTAGATTTTCTGATGAAGCAGTTTAAAACGTTTTCCATATATAGTCATAGAGTATGTCATTAGGGGCCTTTCAATATGTCCTTTGCAACAACACTTCAGGCCGTTAGACTGTTTAGTCAGACCGTAGCTAACAACCGTTCCTGTGTGGGCTAGAGACAAGAGAAGCACATGGACTATTCAGAGAGAGACACAGGGAGCCTCTACTGCCTGTGCTATGCTGTGGTATACCTCTCTCTCTTTCTCTGTGGTATGCTGAGCTGGTGGCTGAGGATGTGGCAGGTAGGCCAACAGGCTGCAGCTCTATATTTGCATGCCCCCCCCCCCCCTGTGGAACAGACAGAGGCCCCAAAAATAAACGATGACAACCAGACACGTCCCACTTCGGAGAGAAGCGACATTTCAGTCATGTAGTAGAGCGCTTATCCAGAAGCATTTAAGGGGTTAATGCCTTGTGCAAGTTCACACCAACATATGTTGTCTTTTTCTGTCTTCACCTAGTCACCTCAGGGATTCAAACCAGCAACCTTTCAGTAACTGACCCAACACTCTAACCACTAGGCTACAAGACAGCTAGCCATACTCATGAATAGACACTTCCTCTGGACAACAACACCGGACACTTCCTCTGGAGAGCAACACGGACACTTCCTCTGGACAACAACCCGGACATTCCTCTGGAGAGCAACACGGACACTTCCTCTGGACAACACCACGGACACTTCCTCTGGACAGCAACACGGACACTTCCTCTGGACAGCACAACGGACACTTCCTCTGGACAGCAACACGGACACTTCCTCTGGACAGCAACACGGACAACTTCCTCTGGCAGCAACACGGACACTTTCCTCTGGACAGCAACACGGAACTTCTCTTGACAACAACATCGGACCACTTCCTCTGGAAGCAACACGGACACTCCTCTGGACAGCAACACGGACACTTCCTCTGGACAGCAACACGGACCTTCCTCTGGACAACAACACGGACACTTCCTCTGGACAACAACACGGACACTTCCTCTGGACAACACACGGACACTTCTCTGTGACAACAACACGGAACACTTCCTCTGGACACAACACGGACACTTCCTCTGGACAACAACACGGACACTTCCTCTGGAAGCAACACGGACACTCCTCTGGACAGCAACACAGGACCACTTCCTCTGGACAGCAACACGGACACTTCTCTGGACAGCAACACGGACACTTCTCTGGACAACAACGGACACTCCTCTGGACAACAACACGGACATTCCTCTGGACACAACACGGACACTTCCTCTGGAAACAACGACGACTTCCTCTTGACAACAACACGACACTTCCTCTGGACACGCAACACGGACACTTCCTCTGGAGAGCAACACGGACACTTTCCTCTGGACGCAACACGGACACTTCCTCTGACAGCAACACGGACACTTCCTCTGGACAGCAACACGGACACTTCTCTGGACAGCAACACGGCACTTCCTCTGGACGTCAACACGGACACTTCCTCTGGGCGCAACACGGACACTTCCTCTGACAGCAACACGGACACTTCCTCTGGACAGCAACCCGGACACACTTTCTCTGGACAGCAACCGGACACTTTCTCTGGACAACAACACGGACACTTCCTCTGGACAGCAACACGGACACTTCCTCTGGACAGCAACACGGACACTTCCTCTGCAGGACAAACAACACGGACACTTCTCTTGGACAACAACACGGACACTTCCTCTGGACAGACAAACGGACACTTCCTCTGGACAACACGCCGGACAACTTCCTCTGGACAGCAACACGGACACTTCCTCTGGACAGC
>NW_019943435.1:191218-192697 GCF_002910315.2 Salvelinus sp. IW2-2015 | reverse complement strand
AGTTGTATGGCATTGAAGCTCGTCTGGAGGTTAGTTAACACAGTGTCCAAAGAGGGGCCAGACGTATACAGAATGGTGTCGTCTGCGTAGAGGTGGATCAGAGAATCACCAGCAGCAAGAGTGACATCATTAATGTATACAGAGAAAAGAGTCGGCACAAGAATTGAACCATGTGGCACCCCCATAGAGACTGCCGGAGGTCCGGACAACAGACACTCCGATTTGACACACTGAACTCTGTCTGAGAAGTAGTAGGTGAAACCAAGGCTGTTGAGTCTGCCGATAAGAATGTGGTGATTGACAGAGTCGAACGCCTTGGCCAGGTCGATGAATACAGTTGCACAGTATTGTCTCTTATCGATGGCGGTTATGATGTCGTTTAGGACCTTGAGTGTGGCTGAGGTGCACTCATGGCCAGCTCTGAAACCAGATTGCATAGCGGAGAAGGTACGGTGGGATTCGAAATGGTCGGTGATCTGTTTGTTAACTTGGCTTTCGAAGACCCTAGAAAGGCAGGGGATGGATATAGGTCTGTAGCAGTTTGGGTCTAGATTGTCTCCCCCTTTGAAGAGGGGGATGACCGCGGCAGCTTTCCAATCTTTAGGGATCTTAGACGATACAAGAGGTTGAACAGCCTAGTATTAGCGGTTGCAACAATTTCGGCGGATAATTTTAGAAAGAGAGGATCCAGATTGTCGAGCCCGGATGATTTGTAGGGGTCCAGATTTTGCAGCTCTTTCAGAACATCAGCTATCTGGATTTTGGTGAAGGAGAAATGGGGGAGGCTTGGGCAAGTTTCTGTGGTGGGTGCAGGGCTGTTGACCGGGGTAGGGGTAGCCAGGTGGAAAGCATGGCCAGCCGTTGAAAAATGCTTTTTGAGATTCTCAATTATCACGGATTTATCGGTGGTGACAGTGTTTCCTAGCCTCAGTGCAGTGGGCTGCTGGGAGGAGGTGTTCTTATTCTCCATGGACTTTACAGTGTCCCAGAACTTTTTGGAGTTTGTGCTACAGGATGCACATTTCTGCTTGAAAAAGCTAGCCTTTGCTTTCCTAACTACCTGTGTATATTGTTTCCTAACTTCCCTGAAAAGTTACATATTGCGGGGGCTATTCGATGCTAATGCAGTATGCCACAGGATGTTTTTGTGCTGTTCAAGGGCAGTCAGGTCTTGAGTGAACCAAGGGCTATATCTGTTCCTGGTTCTACATTTTTTGAATGGGGCATGCTTATTTAAGATGGTGAGGTAGGCACTTTTAAAGAATAACCAGGCATCATCTACTGACGGGATGAGGTCAATATCCTTCCAGGATACCCGGGACAGGTCGATTAGAAAGGCCTGCTCGCTGAAGTGTTTCAGGGAGCGTTTGACAGTGATGAGTGGAGGTCGTTTGACCGCTGACCCATTACGGATGCAGGCAATGAGGCAGTGATCGCTGAGATCRTGGTTGAAAACAGCAGAGGTGTATTTGGAGGGCA
>NW_019943435.1:179814-183879 GCF_002910315.2 Salvelinus sp. IW2-2015 | reverse complement strand
GTGCTTCCTCCTCCTACTCTGTTCACTCATCTCCCTTCCTTCTCTCTCTCCACTCACTGATGCTTCAAACTCGTCCCTCTACCTCATCCTTCTAGCTCTCCTCCCTCTCCTCTCCTCTACTTCCTCTCCCTCCTCTGTTATCCTCTCCTCTGTTATCCTCTGCTTTATCTGTATCCTCTGTTATCCTGTCTCTTGCCTCCTCACTCCACTCTCCCTCTCTACCTCTTCTCCTCTATACTCATCCTCTTGCCTCGCTTCTTTATCTTCACTCATCTCAAATTTTTTAAATTCCAAAAATTCTTTATTAAAAGTCCTTTTTTTCCCCTATATATATAATTACAACCTCTTTAATCTCTTTTCTACTCTACTTCTCATCCTCCTCTTTTTTTCTAACATTATACCTTTGCTTGTTCCTGTCGAACCTCCGCATCTCTAGTTCATTAAATCGTTATTCTTTTAGAGGAGAGGAGAGCAGAGGAGAGGAGAGGAGAACAGAGGAGAGGAGAACAGAGGAGAGGAGAACAGTGGAGAGGAGAACAGCTAAATAACATATCTGGGAATGTATGCTTTGTTATATTCAGTGTGATAGTTTGCCATCCAGGCAGAGAGAAATAAGATGGTTCAATGTTTGTTAAAGGGCAGAGCAGGGACAGACTTGGACCAGAAACCGAACCAGGCATTTTCTAACAGATCGGCCGCTATTGTTGGCCAAGTAATGATTGTTCTGCACTAGACCTAAGAGTTCAATCTAGGGAAGTGTTCCAGTGTTTATCTAGTCTCTCTGTCTGTGTGACAGAGTGAGTGTGATACCTAATATGGTGTGTAGCTCACATTGGGACCTGTCCTCAGTTCTTCCACAGAGAGAGGAAGGAAGGAAGGAAAGGAGAGGTTGATTTGAAGAGGAGGGAAGGATCATTTGATTAAAGAGGAGGAAAAGAGATGTTGATTAAAGAGGAGGAAAGGAGAGGTGGATTAAAGAGGAGAGGCATGGTGTTTTATATTTCATGATAAGCAGTCAGATCTCTGTATTATATTTCATGATAAGCAGTCAGTCCTCTGTATTATATTTCATGATAAGCAGTCAGATCTCTGTATTATATTTCATGATAAGCAGTCAGATCTCTGTATTATATTTCATGATAAGCAGTCAGACCTCTGTATACTTTGCCTTCTTAAATCTGTGACAGCCTCCCAAACAGCACACTAGCCCCTATGCAGTGCACTACTGTTGTCCAGAGCCCTTAAGGAATAGGGTGCTATTTGGCATGTACCCTATGTGATCTGTGCTACCAGGCCGCTCTGTTCTGCTCTGGTCCTTAACACACAATATACACACTAGAGGTCGACCGATTAATACAACTAAGAATCAATAACACCACGACATGTTCCACAACGTACAGTAGGCATCTCTACTGGAATCAGTGATAATATAGAGGATGAGGAACAGGAGGAGGAGGTGGGAGAAGGAGGAAGAGGAGGAGGAGAAGGAGGAGAAAGAGGAAGAGGAGGAGGCAGAGGAAGAGGAGGAGGAGGTGGGAGAAGGAGGAAGAGGAGGAGGAAGAGATGGAAGATGAAGGAGGATGTATGCTGTCAGAGGGTGTGGTATGCTACATACCTCAGGTCTCCTGTTAGAGGGTATGGTATGCTACATACCTCAGGTCTCCTGTATGGTATGCTACGTACCTTAGGTCTCCTGTTAGAGGGTATGGTATACTACATACCTCAGGTCTCCTGTTAGAGGGTATGCTACATACCTCAGGTCTCCTGTATGGTATGCTACATACCTCAGGTCTCCCAGTCTCCTGTATGGTATGCTACGTACCTTAGGTCTCCTGTTAGAGGGTATGGTTATACTACATACCTCAGGTCTCCTGTTAGAGGGTATGCTACATACCTCAGGTCTCCTGTATGGTATGCTACATACCTCAGGTCTCCTGTATGGTATGCTACATACCTCAGGTCTCCTGTATGAGCTACATCCTCAGGTCTCCTGTATGGTATGCTACATACTCAGGTCTCCTGTATGGTATAATGCTACATACCTCAGGTCTCCGATATGGTATGCTACATACCTCAGGTCTCCTGTTAGAGGGTATGTATGCTACATACCTCAGGTCTCCTGTATGGTATGCTACATACCTCAGGTCTCCTGTCAGAGGGTATGCTACATACCTCAGGTCTCCTGTTTAAGAGGGTATGCTACATACCGCAGGTCTCATGTTAGAGGATATGGTATGCTACATACCTCAGTCTCCTGTTAGAGGTATGGTATGCCTACATACCTCAGGTCTCCTGTTAGAGGGTATGGTATGCTACGTACCTTAGGTCTCCTGTTAGAGGGTATGCTAAATGCCTCAGGTCTCCTGTTAGAGGGTACGCTACATACCTCATGTCTCCTGTTAGAGGATATGGTACATACCAGGTCTTCTGTCAGAGGGTATGTACATACCTCAGGTCCTCCTGTATGGTATGCTACATACCTCAGGTCTCCTGTATGGTATGCTACATACCTCAGGTCTCCTGTATGGTATGCTACATACCTCAGGTCTCCTGTATGGTATGCTACATACCTCAGGTCTCCTGTTAGAGGGTATGGTATGCTACATACCTCAGGTCTCCTGTTAGAGGGTATGGTATGCTACATACCTCAGGTTCTCCTGTATGGGTATGCTACATACCTCAGGTCTCCTGTCAGAGGGTATGCTACATACCTCAGGTCTCCTGTTAGAGGGTATGCTACATACCGCAGGTCTCATGTTAGAGGATTGGTATGCTGCATGGAACTACCTCACCACACTCTCCGGACCATTTATTAGGTACACCACCCTGTTCACGAAAAAGGAGGGCTCTTAAAGCAGGCATCGAGTAATTCAGTTACTGTTCCATTGAACGTTAGAAATGGACAAAACTAGCGACTTTAAGCGTGGTATGATCGGTGCCTGGTGTGATCGGTGGCCTGGTGTGATCGTGCCTGGTGTGATCGGTGCCTGGTGTGATCGGTGCCTGGTGTGATCGGTGCCTGGTGTGATCGGTGCCTGGTGTGATCGGTGCCTGGTGTGATCGGTGCTGGTGGTGATCGGTGCCTGGTACACGGTTCCAGTACCTCAGAAACGGCCTCCTGGGCTTTTCACACACGACAGTGTCTCGGGTTTACTGAGAATGATGCAAACAAACCAAAACATCCAATCAGAAGCAGTCCTGTAGGTGAAAACAACTCGTTGATGAGAGGTTGAAAGGAGAATGGGAAGAATTGTGCAAGTTAACAGGCGGGCACAAACAGACAGCATCTACTAACACCGGACAACTGAGGAGTGGAAAAAACATTGCCTGGTCCAACGAATCCCGGTTCTGTTGAGTCATGCCGATTTGGCGTAAGTAGCATGAGTCCATAGACCCATGCTGCCCGGTGTCAATGGTACAGGTGGTGACGGGTGTGGACAGCTGTCCAATACTGCAGCAACATGCCATTGTATCAGTATGGCCAACATCCCTGTTGAACATTTATTGACTTGTAGATCCATGCCCCGAAGAATACAGGTTGTTCCTGGAGGCAAAGTGGGATCCGAGCCGGTACTAGATGGGTGAACCTTGGAAACTGGCACACACACACATAACACACACACAGTGGAGGCCTCGGAGACCAATAAGCTCGGCTAGGAGATTCAGACAGGAAGAGAGAGAAGGAGAAGTCAGGATTGGGGAGGGAGCCTGTGGGAGGGAACCATCATTACCTCTGCCAACCCCGCTCTCTCTCTCTCTCTCTCTCTCTCTCTCTCTCTCTCTCTCTCTCTCTCTCTCTCTCTCTCTCTCTTCTCTCTCTCTCTCTCTCTCTCTCTCTCTCTCTCTCTCTCTCTCTCTCTCTCTCTCTCCGTCTCTCTCTCTCTCTCTCTCTCTCTCTCTCTCTCTCTCTCTCTCTCTCTCTCTCTCTCTCTCTCTCTCTCTCTCTTCTCTCTCTCTCTCTCTCTCTCTCTCTCTCTCTCTCTCTCTCTCTCTCTCTCTCTCCTCTCTCTCTCTCTCTCTCGTCTCTTCTCTCTATTTGTTCTCTCACTCCGCCTTGTCCCCTGC